>NW_026900781.1:22222500-22408469 GCF_033783945.1 Neopsephotus bourkii
AGAAAATGAGTTAATGCATTTCTGGTCATAAGCAAGCAGTGCTGCTGAGTGGGAAGTACAAATCTGGAGCGAGGCATAAAATTCTTCAGGGAATGAAATGTGTGCTCCCCATTACTGGTAGTATTAGTACATGAAAGAAATCAGAAATTAAACTTCTGGGGAAGTGAAATTGATACCCAGAGCATGAAATAAAAAAAGAATCCATAACATAGCATAAAGAAAGAGAAACACATCTGGAAAATATCCAACTCATCTTTTTTGTAATGTCATTGCTTTTTTTCCTGATGAATATCCAGTGAAAAATCCATGTGTGATATATTTTTTTGATGGTCACTAAAGTGAAGAGAATAAATTATTTTAATGAATGGAAAGTAATTTGATATCAGCCAGTGTTGCAGAAATTTATTAGGTAAAGGATAAGTGGTTTTGGAGTAGAATTCAGCCTTTCAGATTTGTCCCTCTGCTCTCTTTTGCCAGTTCCTCTTTTTTTGTCACAGAAAAGAGTTGAATATTATGTCAGCAATTTAATTTTTTTTTATTTCTTTAATGTTTAGGAAGATAATTGCAAAAGAGTGGAACTTCTGTTAACAAATCAAAATCTATTAGTAGATCTATGCCCTTTAAATTAATGATTTTTAAATTATTATTATTTACTCATAGATTTATTTGCATTATGTAGTACTTGTCAAATGCTGATTTCTGGAAAATCAACTCAACACTTTGACCAACTGAATCATCTCTGACATTGCTTTGATGGCAGAAGCTTTGACTCAGGGCTTGGAGTTCTCAAATCACTATTTACATCACTTTGGTATTTCTTTTCAACATCAGTGCTGAGACCTTGTTTGTGTTTGTATCATCTCACAAAAAGGTCCAACATCTGTTTTGTATTTCAATTTGACCTTGTCAATGGGAAATGAATTTTCTAGCCAAAATAACAAACCAAAATTTTATAGTTGGATAAATTTACTCAATCTATCTTCAAAACTTTTTTAAAGATATATTGTATTTGAGTGTAACGTTATCTCTTTCACTCATATTTCCATTAACCCCGAAAGAAAAACTGCTGCTGGATCTCAGTACAGTAAGGTAAGCTAGTTTTAGCCACTTTGAGGTAAATTTAAAATCTGCAAGTTCCAGACTCTAACCCTTGTGAAAACTGGACACAATTTGTGTTACTTTTGCCTTTGGTCATGCCATAATTTAGACAGGTATGATTTCCACAACCTTTGTCATTCAGAACATACTAATCATTTGATCTGTGCTAAAGCCATCTCAAATTTAACAGTACATGGGGGTCAGCACAGATGCCAAACTGATAATGAAAGCCAGAATGATGTGTCCTCATGCTCTCTTTTTCAGTCAGTATCTTGTTCATAGTCACAGTGACAAATAAAAGTGTTTCTATATAAATAACAGAAGTAACAGATGGGGGTGGTTACTTCAAACTTGACTAAATCAGCAGAACTCACAATCCATTGTCAAGAGCCCCAGTGTCTCATGGACACTCACCACAAACCCTAGAGATAAAAAGACCTGCATATTTATGAAAATTCATAAACACAGTGCTTAGTCATGTTGCCAGTTTAGCTTTGGTAAGTGAGAGAGGAAGACTGCAGTGAATAAATCATGAGGATACTGCAGGATATGAAACCCATCAGTGTTCATTCTGGCTGGGAACAGGACTTGTGGAATGAAAAATGCAATGTTGACCTTGGTATTAAAGTAAAGCAAGAAAAGCTTGAAACAGGTCCTGGAGCTATGTGAACTCTTTCTAAAAGCTTTTTTATGTGTGTGTGTATGTGTGTGTGTGTGTGTGTGTGTGTGTGTGTGTGTGTGTCTGTTAAAGAAGCAAACTGACTCATGTCGTTTGGCCTTTTCCATCCAGAAGGATGTACTTCTCCTTGGCTTCACTGACATAGTCCTTCTCAATAGTTCAAAGAGAGATATCTTTGCTTTCAGTGAAAAATTCAGTGACCACATTTAAAGTAGGACAAAGAGGCAGAAGATCAAAAAAGGAGAGGCATACAAACTGATATTCACAATTGAAAGTCAAAATTCTAAGTTCGGTAACACTTTGACATTCCTTTGCTTCAAGCTGTAGTCTGGTTCGTGTGACTCAACAAGTGTATATTTGAAGTCATATACATAAATGCAGTTTGCAGAACACAAAAAAGTTTTATACAATAGTGTTGTCTGGACTGACCTGGCAGAGCTTTCACAAAGAACTTTCACTTACCACAGGTCTTGAGAAGAAAGGAATAGTTTCAAGTCTGTCTTTTATATGAAGTTCCTCTTGTAAATCACAGACATTTTGAGTATCGAACATGGAACAAACTGCGTATTTCGTTTATGCTCTTAACCACTCCACTGCTTAATTGCAAACAGCTAACAAAAAGTGCAACTAAGACCTTCTTCATATAAGTGGGTATGAGACACATTCTGACAGAGTTACACCATTATATCATTATTAAGTTTGCTATGCTTTTTGGCCTTTAACCTGTCTTCTTGATGTGTCACATGAAGTGACCAGTCTTGACATTTTTAGTATTGCATGGCCTTAAGCCTTATTAGCACTGAAGAAAGTATGTATGATCTGAATATGAATCTGAATAAGAAATGAAGTCACCTGCTTGCAAAATCTGGATGTATGTAGTTCTCAGTGATGCAGATTTAGATATTTCACAGTATCACAGTATCACAGTATGTTAGAGATTGGAAGGGACCTCAAAAGATCATCTAGTCCAATCCCCCTGCCGGAGCAGGAACACCTAGATAAGGTTACACAGGAACGTGTCCAGGTGGGCTTTGAATGTCTCCAAAGAAGGAGATTCCACAACCTCCCTGGGCAGCCTGTTCCAGTGTTCCGTCACCCTCACTGAGAAGAAGTTTCTTCTCAGGTTTAAGTGGAACCTCTTGTGTTCCAATTTATACCCATTTCCCCTTGTCCTTTCATTGTTTGCCACTGAGAAGAGCCTGGCTCCATCCTCGTGACACTCCCCCTTTATATATTTATATACACTAATAAGGTCACCCCTCAATCTCCTCTTCTCCAAACTATAGAGACCCAGCTCCCTCAGCCTCTCCTCATAAGGGAGATGCTCCACTCCCTTAATCATCTTAGTTGCCCTGCGCTGGACTCTCTCCAGCAGGTCCCTGTCCTTCTTAAACTGAGGGGCCCAGAACTGGACACAATATTCCAGATGAGGTCTCACCAGGGCTGAGTAGAGGGGAAGGAGAACCTCTCTCGACCTACTAACCACCCCCCTTCTAATACACCCCAGGATGCCATTGGCCTTCTTGGCCACAAGGGCACAGTGTCGGCTCATGGTCATCCTGTCGTCCACTAGGACCCCCAGGTCCCTCTCCCCTACACTGCTCTCTAACAGGTCATTCCCCAATCTATACTGGAACCTGGGGTTGTTCCTGCCCAGATGCAGGACTCTACACTTTCCCTTGTTATATTTCATCAAGTTATTCCCCGCCCAACCCTCCAGCCTGTCCAGGTCCCTCTGGATGGCAGCACAGCCTTCTGGCGTGTCGGCCACTCCTCCCAGCTTAGTGTCATCAGCAAACTTGCTGATAGTACACTCAATTCCCTCATCTAAATCGTTGATGAATATATTAAATAATACTGGTCCCAGTACCGACCCTTGAGGCACTCCACTAGATACAGGCCTCCAACTAGACTCCTGTCCTGGGTTTAGCAGTGGCAGTCATTTTTCTCTTTCTTGGTAGCTGGTGCAGGGCTGTGTTTTGACTTTCAGCTGGGAACAGAGCTGAAAAACAATGATGTTTTGGTTTGGCCAAGGACTTTGTGGGCCTCATGCTCTGCCAGGGAGGAGGGGAAGCTGGGAGGAAGCAGAGACAGGACACCTGACCCAAACTGACCAAAGAGGTATTCCATACCACAGCACGTCATGCCCAGGATGTAACGGGGAGTGAGCCGGAAGGACTGAGTGGACTGCAGGGTTGGAGGAGGTATCAGTCGGTGCTTCGTCGGGCTGGGGGGAGCAAGTTATCGGTCGCCTGGTGATGGGGTGTTGTATTCTCTTCCCTTGTTATTTCCTTTATCATTACTATTATTGGTGGCAGCAGTAGTGATTTGTGTTATACCTTAGTTACTAAACTGTTCTTATCTCAACCCATGGGAGTTGCATTTCTTTTTGATTCTCCTCTCCGTTCCCCCAGGAGTAGGGGGAGGGCAAGAAGGGGGGGGGAGTGGGTAACAAGCTGTCTGGCTGTGGGTTAAACCACGACAACTCCGCCCCATAGACTACAACTCTCTGGCTTCTCTCCTTCAGCCAGTTCACAGTGTTATTTTTCGTGTAAGATATTGAGAACAGCATACTGTGCCATTAAATGCATTAAACGAATTTTGATCTTTAAGGTAAATATGTATGGAGTTCTTCACTGTTCCTGCATGTGACATTAGTGTATATGTTAGCCATGAAGCCTGCATATATCTTCCTCATATGCTAATTGCAACAAGGCCCCGTGTTTATTTGGAATAATTTACTTTCGTCAGCTTGGAAAAATACCTGCCAATCTGATACCTCAAATTTCTTAATTTAAATTTCTTCCATTCATTCTTAGCCAAATCTCTAAGCTTTAGTTTTAAGAATAGAAATGCGAGTCTGTGGCAGCAAATCACTTTAAGAATGCCTTTGCCAGACATTTAAATTTTTGCTATTAGCTCATGAATTACGTTTTGAGCAAATGCATTATTTACTAACATATGAAATCATAGTTCTTACTGTAGCTACTTTTAGATCCTGTCACGGGTGTTGGTGAATGAATGGAAAATAACAAACATGGTAACTATATTTAAGCAGGAGCAGTGCAGGGAAAGGAATTGGAGCAATTTAGTATAATGGAAGAACAAGGAAGAAGAGAAATAGGAGCAAACTGATTAAATGCACTCAAATGTAGATTGTATGAGACTAATCTGTGATCTGTTATATAACTGATTGTCTGGAGGAAAGAAAAGTGGTGGAACTGAATCGCAAAGATTTCAATAATTCAAATCATATGCCATCACAAAGCAAAAATGTTAGTTGAAGTCTAATGACATGAAGGCTGTTAGGAACTTTGTTTCAGTGAGTGTAGGTGAGAAGATGTGATAACTGCTGAAAAGAGCGTGTGGCAGATTTGGACATGACTTACAAGCAGAATTCATTAAGAACTGCAGGCTGACCATATTAGAGAGAAAAAGAAAATTAGCAATGCGTTAACCGAACTTGTTGATTCAATAGAGTTAGAAAGCTCGTATAGAGAATGGGACTGGGTTTTAGACATGATGAATTGGATGATTTTCAGAAGCAGGGTATAAGAAATTAAATGAGGCTGAATGGCATGAAATCCAAGGTCATTCGTATGAAGGCAGAGAATTTTTACATATGAAGACAAAGAGATTGGAAATAACTAAAGGCACAAAAATGTGTGTGCATTTATTCAGTTACCTACTGAGTCTGTATTGTCCATGTGATGTCTTTGTAAAATGTAGTTGGGACCTTAGGTTATATAAGGAATGATGTTTCCAGGTGAAATAGCAAAATATTATTGACATTATGTAAGGCATTGTCAGGAGACCTTATCTGGAATACTGGAATAGGCTCAGGAAATGTTTAGGAGGATGGGAACCTGAAAATATAGTTATGCTTCTGTCATTTGTGTATATGGCTTTAGTAAGTACATGCTAGTTAGTACAAATTTTAATAATGTTGGAGGTTAGTGCCGTAGGAGCATCTCAGAGTTCAGGATAAGAAAATAGCCCAAGTGTTAATTCAGTTTCTCAGACAGATGTACAACTCCCACTGATCTGTGTGACCATGAATAATTTTAGTCTGCAAACTGAAGATAGTTGCTAGCTATTTGAGCGGATGGATTAATAAAATTCTTTCTGGTAAGAGAAGAAAAGTAAATGCTGGAACAATTTTAAGACTAAACTTGAGCAGTTAATGAAAATAAGATGGAAAGACATTATGCTGATCTTGTCAGCTGCACTTTAGAAATCTATAGCATTTTCAAAGTTTACCTTTGAAATATTGCAATATAATATGTTACTGACTCTCTAGTGGGATACTTTTCATTATGATTTTGTAATCATTACAGACTTTAACCAAGATGATGCTGAAAGAAAATAATCCCTCTTGGGTTATTAAAACCAGAAACAAACTGCAAATACTATTCCAGCTTTTCTGAGACACAGAATGAAGAAAAAGAAGGCTACATATGGCAAACAGGTTGTTAAACATATGTACATAAGAGTGCACTCTATTTAGAGAGGTCATGGGCATCTTCAGGCTCTACAGTTGTAAAACAGCATATAAATGCCTGTTTTTCTCACCCAGATTTTAAGTTTTGGTCCTCAGTTGCTACTGTCATAGTTAAAAAAGATCCATACACACCTTCTCACTTATGCAACCGGTTATGCTAGCTTTATCTTCAGGCCAGATCCAATGATTTGGACTCAGTCAACAAATTTTCATCTTCACCTACCTTGAATGGAAAAGAGACCATCAACAATATGAGCTAGAATAGCCACATTCACAAAGTAGATTCTGCAATACTTAAGATATGTGGGGTTGAGAGTGAATTTAGTTAGACTGAAACTAATAAAAGGGGTGGGTAGGTAAATAAAGTGCTGAAAACAGTTTTATTTTCCGTGGTAACAAACATAATGCAGTTTCTGAGAATATTATGCTGAAAGAAGAATAAAACACACAAAAAGATAAAAACGAAACACCCAGTGTGTAGATACTGGTATAGCAATAACCTCCTTGACATTTTTATTAATCTTGTCAGCTTAAACCATAGCATTGTAATTGTATTACAATTATACAGTGTTAGAAAAGTCTTTGGTTTGAACTTTGCAAAGATTTGTAGGCATGACAATGTAATTAAGGAAACAGTGAATTTTCCATTCTTACTTGCTGCTTCATAATATACAGTGGCAGACATTTTTATTGAATATAGGCTGGTATCGAAGTTCCCTGAGAGTGGGAGATCTGGTAGGTTTCACTGCCGTTTGTTTGCTAGCACAGGCAAACTGCTGAAACTGAGGAGGAGGCCATGACTCTGGAGCACTGGACTGCTGCGCGCACCTTCTTTGTCACATTCTTCCATTTGTCTGACCTGTTCTTCTGCTTCCCACATGGTCAAATCCTTCTTACTTCCCAGACTTCAGTTGCCTCACAATATTCTCACTTAATCTGTACTCCATTTCTTCACAAGGTAAGATATATCTTCCTCCTTTTACCTATTTTCTTGCCCCACTAATGTACAGTTGGCTTAACTCAGAATGGTAACCCATTTTCCCTCACCCCCACGACCTTAATATTCATGAGTATTCCTCCTCTATGTTCATCCTTGTTACCTCCCCAACCTTTTCACAGAGGTTTAATGCTTTCCTTCATATTGGAGCTTCATATGTGTTATTTTGCCTTCAGCTGTGTGAGAGAGACAGATAACCTGCTAAAATACATCTGATGCAGAGAGAAATTTTGGAACATACATTTTTTGAACTTCAGCAGGATGTGCAGGACTGACAATGCTTTAAGCAACTGAAGACTGATACCCATCTTAATAATACCATATTCCAGTTGTGACTAAAACATTAATTATAAGATTGTGTGCTGTGTTTCAGCTGTGGTCAATCTGAAAATTAGTTAACTGTATAGCTGATATTCACCATCTGAAAACTCTAATTTATTCCCAAATGTTTTCTTAAAGGCTTTAATGTACTTGGAAAGCAGAGCTTTTCTTTTGTGGATGCTGATAGGAGATTTTCCACAGATACATGTGTCTTAATCACTGAAGACATTATCAGTGGTTATACAGATATACATTGGAGACATCTGAGAGCAAATACATTGTTGTTAAGGTATTTTAGTCATACTAGAGAGGTTGGGTATAGCTGCTGGGTTTAGCCTCACTGTCTGCAGTATATCTTTTTTCTTCAGCTAAGACACAGTGTGTGACCAAGCAGCTATTACTAAATTATTAAATCAGTGACCTACAATGAGATAAACTTAATAGTATTTTTGTTAGGAAAGGTCACCCAGTCTGTTATGAGGAGCTAATTGAAAATAAATTCCTTAGTTATAACCATTTTGGCCTTTCAATCTTTTACTCCATAGCTATAGTCATAAACAAATAAAATGTTTTCCAAAGAACATCCAGGTGCTGATCCTTCTTGTGATGAAGCCAGTATTCTCAGGAAATGAGACTTTGGAAGTTTTCCATATTTAATTTCATTCTGAAACTGAATGAATTAGAGCTGTGAGAGACTAGCCTAGGGCTTCCTAGACAAGAATTAACTGTCCTTTTCTAACAATTAGTAGCATGTTAACCATAAGACTGCACTGTGATACTGTGTTCATTATAACACTTCTAACAGAAATTTGGTTCGGCAAAGGTCTGTGAGACAAGGAGCTACCAGGTGGCTTTAAAACAGTTGCACTCTGAATGCTCTCATTCTTAGCTCAGTCAGCTGGAAATCAGAAGTGAAAGTGTTTTCTGCTCTGGCAACTTAGACATGGAAGTTCTGTTAAGAATTAAGGAAGCAAGGTCACATTTTCATGCAAAATACTTTTGGTTATAGTCCTATATCTGTGTCTTTCATCAGTTTTATATGCTCTTTAGTTCTTATTTGTCTGCTGGTTGTAGAAGAATGTCGATTTCCTATTTCCAAAATGTAGCAGTTCATAAGCCTTTACCTCTTTAATACTGTAATTATCTGTGTTTTGCATAATACTACGATAGCTGACTTTGTGTCTGATGTGTGATGTACTTGAATATAACTAAAATATTACTAGATGATATGAATTGTGGATGATTTTGGAATGGTCTACAGTTGTTTCAAACTAAAAATTATAATAAATTGTTGGCAAATGCTTATATTAATACTTTATGATTGCAAAGCAATGCATTTGTTTGATGATGCTTCTGTTCTGAAAGCTGAAGAGCATTTCAGGTGAATTTCTTATCTTTTTCTTGAGCATCCCTTATTTCATACAAAAAGATTAAAGACGTAACAGCTGCTGAAACTAGTTTGATTTTAAAACTTCGGGGCAATTTTTAATTCTTTTTTTTTTTTTTTTTTTCTGGAGCCATTCTTTAAATAAGTCATTCTTTTTTCCTCTTTTTTAATTATTCATTCCTCCCACCCCCTCCACCTCCCCACCCCCAGCATGTAAGCCACATTTTAAAAGGGAAACAATAAGGGAAACTTATTTTTCTGACACTGAAATTGCTTTCTCAACTCAGGAAGAAAGCTGAATTGCTGCTACCTTGATTGCATTCCTAACAGTATTTGATCTCAGATGATTCTTTAAGTGCTTTGTAAATCAGATTCCTAGGGATGGCGTCTTGACCCACATTTCAAGCAGTGGGGGTAAAAATAGGTAATTGTTTTGCAAAAAAGAAATGATGAAGACTTTTCTACAAGCATTGAGAGTGAAAGGGATATATTAGTGGTCATTACTGACTGGGCCTGCTGAGATCAAGAGTGTAGAAATCCTTTATTATCTGCTAATTGTCTCACTCGTTTTTACATCCTAAAAATGTCATTTTACATGTCTTTAAGTTCCAAGCATTCAGTTGCAAGATGCCCAGGCACTGTATACGTTTTTAACCTCCAACAGAACTGTGTCATTTTATTAAAATTCTCTTCACTTTACCGAAATAAAAGAAAAAGAAAAAAAAAGCAATTTTCCCTGATAAAAATGAAGGCAAGACTCCCTGAGGGAAGACTTTTTTTGGTTCTCCACATTTGCTTAATAATAACACTTTATGATCATTTGAAAATAGAAGGAAGATCTTCTGAATGATGGGTCCAACTCTGGGTAGATATTGAATAGGGTATTATGGAAGTGTAAAGAAAACATTTGGAATAAGACTATACACCCAGAGGTCCGATTAAAGACAAAATCAACTACCTCTGAAGGACAGTCCTTCTTACAGTCCCCTGCCAAATACCGATTTTCAGTCATTTAAGTCTGCATGTGAAACCTGGCTTCAGTTATTTAGTGCTAGCTTCACTTCTTTACTTAAAGGCGGTGTTTTGGGGCACTGCAATATGATGTGGACTAAAACTCTTGTTAATAGGTGCTACTAGTTGACACATAGAGGAAAATAAACATGAAAAAGACTCAGCAAACAAACGTGGTTGTCCCCAGAGGGGCTGATTCAGCTGTTCTGATATTGATAAATCCTTCAGTGATATAAAAAAGAGATTAAATACTCAGAGCTTAAGCTTGGGGTTATAAGCATTTTTGCCTTTTTATCAGAAAAATTAGGTGGGAAAGAATAAAACTATGTAGTGGGGATAAATGAGGAAAGAACAGTTTATAAGTAAATTTGCCATAAGTTGTTCGGCCTAGGAGAGAGCAGGTTTCCTTTAGGCTCTGAAAGATGTAGAGCTTTTGTACATCAGTGTCCCTTAATACCACATACCCCCTCTCACTCCCCTAAACTTCAGAATATGACGATTTAGATCAGTTGTGTCTTCCAGAGGTTAGTTCCTTGGTAGCTTATCAGTAAAGCTATTAATAAGGTTAAATATCTCTAAGTCTCTTGAGAAAAACTGTATTTAGCTTACAAAAAGCACAAAGACTCCTGAGAGTCATGCTTTCCAGGGAAGTTGAAAAAATACTAGGTAAGGACTGTTCTTGCTTCAGTGTCCTCATATCTTGGATGATTACTAAGTTCTTTTTAAATAGATTTTTTTTTCAAACACCTCTCTCATTTCTGATTTTTCAATTGTATGTTTGATTCCCATTCAAAACTGTGCATCATAAAGGTAGCATTAAGTGACATTAGTATTAATACCTGGAGATCATTAATGAAAAGTGTATGACTTAACTTTCAAGACTGTAACGGAGCTGTTTAGTTCTAGGCTGTATTTCTGTCTGTACAGTGTGCTCAAGGTTAGTATCAAATGGCAGTCTACTTGACTACTACACAGCTTACAGTTCTGGGATTTTTCTTTTTCTTCCAAATAGCTTCATGCTTTGGATGTGCAGAAATTTATAACCTAAGCGAATGATACTTCAAGGTTAATGCAGTCAGCCTTGAAAATCCTCCTCCAGAAAAATTATACATTACCCTATATAGGAACAGCTGTGATACAGGACAAACATAAAATATTGCAAGTATTTTAAGTGCTGTATGAATTGCTTGTATTTTTGTTTTCTCTCCACCTTCCTACCTTACCTGGGAGAACTGGTTCCTTTTGAAGGTTTTGGTTTTTTATCATGATGTCACCTGGCAATGTAGATGAAGCATGATGATGTGAAATTATTTAACATACCTGAAATCACACACGTACATGGAGAAATAGACTGCTGTCAAGTGACACTGACAGGATCTTGTGCTTTTATTGCAAAGCAGAATGAAAAACTTTTATGGCTCTTGGCCATGGAGAAAAATAAGAGACAAATTAGGTTTGCCTTCTGCAGAAGCCAGGAAGTTAACTTAAAAATTGCTTAAACAGACTGTATTGATATCTGAGTTGATTGGTAATGCAAAGTGGAAAGAGTACTATCAATTCATAATTCATTTGTCTTAAGACAGATGGAGAGCCAAAATGATGACAGATACTGTAGCTAATCGTGCTCTTGACTCTGTGACTTGCTAAATTGAGTTAAAAAGAGTTAAGAGTGCAGTGTCCAAAAAATACTTTCTTATGGCAATTTTTAGAGAATTGTGAAAACAAAAATAACATAGGTGCCTATTTATGCCTACAAGTGTGGAAAGCAGGAGTAGAAAAGGATTCCGAATGCAACCTCTTAAGTCCAGGCTGTAAACTCTACTTTTTAACACATTCTTTCTCCAAGCTGTTACATGGACAAATTGGTTGATTCAGTAACAGAAATTTACAGATTTCTGAAATATTTCAAAATCAATCTTATTGTTCAAAAGGAAGAGACATCCCTTGATATGTAAGCAGCATTCAGGACTAGTATATTAATCCTTACATTCTGATTAACATCTCTGCAGACCTCTGCTTTTTTTGTATTCTTGTGCTAACTAGTGCAGTGAAGAATAAAATGTATTTAATCCTCAAATTAAAATATAACAATTATTCTGTAAACCAGTTGTAGTCAATGGCTCAATGTCCGCCTGGAGACCAGTAACGAGTGGTGTCCCTCAGGGATCAGTGTTGGGACCGGTCTTGTTCGACATCTTTGTCGCTGATATGGACAGTGGGATTGAGTGCACCTTCAGCAAGTTTGTTGATGACACCAAGCTGTGTGGTTCGGTTGATACGCTGGAGGGAAGGAATGCCATCCAGAGGGACTTTGACACGCTTGTGAGGTGGGCTGATGCCAACCTTATAAAGTTTAACCATGGCAAGTGCAAGGTCCTACACCTGGGTTGGAGCAATCCCAGGAACAGCTACAGGCTGGGCAGAGAAGAAATTCAGAGCAGCCCTGCGGAGAAGGACTTGGGGGTGCTGGTCAATGAGAAAATGAACATGAGCCGGCAGTGTGCACTTGCAGCCCAGAAAGCCAACCGTATCCTGGGCTGCATCAAAAGGAGCGTGACCAGCAGGTCGAAGGTGGTGATCCTGCCCCTCTACTCTGTTCTTGTGAGACCTCACTTGGAGTATTGTGTACAGTTCTGGTGTCCTCAACATGAAAAGGACATGGATCTGTTGGAACAAGTCCAGAGGAGGGCTACGAGGATGATCAGGGGACTGGAGCACCTCCCATATGAAGATCGGCTGAAAAAGTTGGGGCTGTTCCACCTGGAGAAGAGAAGGCTGCATGGAGACCTCATAGCAGCCTTCCAGTATCTAAAGGGGGCCTATAGGGATGCTGGGGAGGGACTCTTCATTAGGGACTGTAGTGATAGTACAAGGGGTAATGGGTTAAAACTTAAACAGGGGAAGTTCAGATTGGATATCAGGAGGAAATTCTTTCCTGTTATGGTGGTGAGACACTGGAATAGATTGCCCAGGGAGGTTGTGAATGGTCCATCCCTGGCAGTGTTCAAGGCCGGGTTGGACAGAGCCTTGGGTGTCATGCTTTAGTGTGAGGTGTCCCTGCCCATGGCAGGTGGGTTGGAACTAGATGATCTTAAGGTCCTTTCCAACCCTAACTATTCTATGATTCTACAATTCACTATTTTCCACCTTCCATTTTTCTAGTTGTATAACCTGTCCCCTTTTTCTTACCCTTTCCATAAAGTATAGTTACTATCAGTAGCTTCAGGACTCTAGCACATACACATTTTTTGCATTTTTGGCTGGTATCTGCTTCTGGATGTTGACACCAAACCCACACCAGCCTCTGAAAATAAGGTGTGCAAGCTCCTCAGTCTTTACATTGACTAAAACTGTTTCACTCAAGCTGTTGGTACTTTCCTTGTCTAGTATAATCTATTTTGGAAAAGTGTGACAAATTTGATGTAATTTAAAGCTTGGCAAATAAGTCACTGACATAGCTGCCTGAACTTTAATGCTCATATGTGCACTTGAAAACTAATAAAATTTTGGGAGGTACTGCCTTCTAGCAGGAATTGCTTTGTTGATCTGGGCTTTGAGCTTGTTCCTCTGTCCACTTTCCTTCATGTCTTTTTCACTTATTACAATGGTTACCCCTGTTGCAGAAGAACTGTACTTCTAGATATTATGTCCTCTCGGTGTTGCATGCTGAGACTAAGAAACAACAGCTTCACTAACTGTAATTTCTCTTTTTCTCCTACTGACTCCTTCTGATGATAAAATGAAATGTTTCTTGGAGGTAGGCCAGTAATGAATCTGAGAGTCCCAGAAGTCTCTCAGTTATACTTCTTCAATGAATTTCTAGTCAGGGTGACCGCATTGCAGTAGAGTAGATTCTTCAGACAAGGTCAGACTAGTATGCAGAAGAATGCAAATAGAAATCGTAACTCAGCACAAACATAACTCACTTTGTCACATATGCTGCCTGCTGACAAATTAATAACTCTTTCAGGATTTAAATGCAGATGTCTTTCAAGCCTGTTCATTATTTTTGCAGCAACTATAACATTCTCAGGTGTATCTACCTTACACATTTTCTTTACAACGTGAATCACTGAGCTGAAAACAATTATTGACTAACTGCTCATATCCCACTGAGTACTACTGTGGGTTGGTATTAGTTTGCAATGTTGTCTGTAAGCTGTCCATATATCAGTGGTTTGAAAGGTATCCCATGAGGCTTTGCGTCCCCATGATATGGGCAAATGCTGGATTTTCTTTCTACCTGTCTTACAAGTATGAGGTTACCACACCAGTGCCTGCCACATAAGAGTGATACTAGGGTGTTTCTTTCTGCCATTGGTTAATATTACTGTCGTTGTAGTAATTTGTGCTCGTTACTTCCTGCTCTCTTTGTTTCTGTTCTGTGGATCACAGTACCACAATACTTCCCACAGTGGATCATATATGTTTTTCAGGAGGTGGTATATAAAACCCTTGCATATATCAAGTGCTGCTCTAGAAATACTCTAACTGCACTGCTCTGTGTGTGTGTTTGTGCTTCAAACGCATCTTAATGAAGACTTCCAGATGGAAAAGATTAAGATCTCCCAGTGTTGCTTTGTTTGTAGCAACCATCTGCTTCTTAGGGCTAAGAAAAAGGCTATAGCCATAGAAGAAAGCACCAAAATGTGAATTCAGAGAGTCTCGTTTCAAGATCTCTTTGTCAAGAGCAGGCAGGTGCTCTGCAGCATCCACGCAAGACTCTTCAACCGCGTGTCGCAGGAGGGAGGACTTTGCAGTAAAAACTTGCAGTAGGGGACCAGAGACTTGTCCAGGATAAAGGTTAGAAATTAAACTCTTTACCCTGGTGTGCACATTGTTCTTTCTATGGAGGTGGTAGCTCCAAAGTAGGAGGCTAATAAGCAGAAATCTGAATATGTCTGAAGAAACTTGCTGTGGCAATCTTCATATTTTCTTCAATGTGAAGGTCCTTTCAAGGCTTGCAGAGCAAGGTGTGGGTAGTTACTCCCTGCCTAATTTTCTCCGCTGCAAAACCGTGGCCTTTTCCTAGTGCAGTCTGATTTGCACAGCTGCTTCCTGCAGGGCTCAGGGAAAGTAAGTACATCTGCTTCTCTGGAGGAGAAAGGAGAACCAGTGAGTAAAATGTTAAGAAAACAAAGGACTGGTGAAAAGAGGAGAAGGCAGCAAAAGAAAGGGAAAAGAGCTGAAGAGAAAAAAGGTCTGAAAAAGTGAAAATAACATCTAGCCACTAGCATGGTAAAAAGTGGAAAGAATAGCAGAGAAACTTTGGCTTGGGACCATGTTGCTGAATGAATCTCATGATGCTTGAGAGCTCTCTTAGTTCCCTTTTCCTTTTACCTGAGGTAACACGTGACCATGGGAAAGCTTTCTTCTGGTAGAGTGGGACAAGTGTTGCCAGGTGGAGTCTGAAGGCAACAGATCATTCCCCTCTGCTCCCTCTTCCTTTTCTGCCATATGAGAGTTTTACCTAAAATGTATTTTTTTTCATTCCAGCTATATATCAAGGAGAGATGTAGCATATGTCAAGTTAGGGCATTGTGAAATGAAGCAGGTCCCATAGCAAACTGAAAGGGTAGGTACATACCTTTCATATCTGTTCTTAAAGAGATGGGACACATGTTATGCCTGAATCATATGTTACATATATTTTAAATGTGCACAAAATTATATTCCTACTTCCAAGTGATCCGAAAGAATGTTCATGCAGTTGCAGTAGTAATGTTTTAATTAGAAACAAGGAACATGTTTGCAGATGCATCGTGTTCCCAAAGAAAGTAAAAACATATTTCAATAGCAATTGTGTACAATAAATCAATGTTCCTGTCTATACTGACCTTGAATGTTTCCAGGAATGAGGCATCTACCACCTCTCTGGGCAACTAGTGCAAGTGTTTCACCACCATCATAGTAAAAATAATTTCTTCTCATATTAACTCTGAAATGACACTGGTGTTCCTGCTAAAATCTGATATTTTCAAAAAATTAAAAATGATTGTTAGAATGATGAACTAGTCTCTGTGTAAATATAATATGTAATGCAAATTCCATATACTGGATTTCATGTAAGTTCTTTCAGCTCTGAATGTTAAAGAAAATTACTCAAAAATTTCTAAAATGTGGTTCCATCCTCCGAAAATGATGCATGTCTGGAAGTCATATTCGGAGTAGATTTTAGATCCAATTCCAATGTAAGCAGTGTTTAGAAATGGGAAAATAGAATTGATCATTTTTCTTAGTGGAAGAAAACAGAATTCAGAATACTGCTCACTTCTCATGTCAATAGCCTTAGTCATTTATTGGCATAAGCTTAATGACACTTGTGTATTTTTCTTAAATTAGAAAGTAAGAATAAGCATGGAAATTAATTTTCTGTGTCTCCAGATTATTCTGTTCAGTTTGAAAACACGAATAATAAAATCATAAATAGTGTTCTGGGTTCAGCAGTAGCAGTCATTTTTTCTCCTTCTCTGGTGCAGTGCTGTGCGGTGCTGTGGTTTTGACTTTTTGGCCTGGGCACAGCACTGATAACACCGATGTTTTTAGTTACTGCTCAAATGTTTAGTCTGACCAAGGTCTTTCTGAGCCTCATGCTCTGCCAGGGAGGAGGGGAAGCTGGGAAGAAGCAGAGACAGAACACCTGACACAAACTAGCCAAAGAGGTATTCCATACCATAGCACGTCATGCCCAGGATGTAACTGAGAGTTACCCGGAAGGGCTAGGACATGGCGGGGTTGGACTAGGTATCGGTTGGTGCTCGGTTAGGCTGGGTATTATCTGTTGGCAGGTGGTGAGGTGTTGTATTCTCTTCCCTTGTTATTTCCCTTATCATTATTATTATTGGTGGCAGCAGTAGTGATTTGTGTTATACCTTAGTTACTAAACTGTTCTTATCTCAACATGTGGGAGGTACATTATTTTGATTCTCCTTCCCATCCCTCTGGGAGCAGGGGGAAGAAAAGGGGTGGAGTGAGAGAGAGACTGCGTAACTGATTTATGGCTGACTGGGTTTAAACCATGACAAATAGCATTTAAAGGAAAAAATCCCAGTGTTTTACTAAAATGTATGAATTTAAATGTGTTTTGCAGGGAGGAAATATTGTTTTCTATTTATTGTTTTAGGTTGGCATACTTATTCTGGCCTATCACTAATTCCATAAGTTGTGACAATGAATGTAACTTTTATCTTCTAAATTTTGAAATACTGTCAAATATTGCTTTTATTTGGGGCTGTTTTTTTTAAAAGTCTTCATCAATTGACAGAAAATAACAAACACAAGCATGTTTTTTGGCTATATTTTTACAATTCTTACAAGTCATTTAGATTTAAAAGAGTTAACCTGGTTTATTCTACTGAAGTAGAGCAGTGTGAAATAATATTTTTTTATATATATATTTTTCTTCACTGTGTCATGAAAAATGGTAGGGAGAAGTGTGAACAAATAACAAAGCCTTGAGTAATATGCACTCTTGCAGAATTTGTAGAAAGCTGCTACATCAGGAAATAGGAAGCTTTAAAATTATGCAGGGGATTAACCCTGAGAGTGCATCTAGAACTCTGTACAATGTTTATCACTGGAACACAATATTAGGAGTTCTTTTTCCATAAATTTGCTATTATTTTCCAACTAATTATACGTATTATTTTGGCATCTTCATAGGAAGATAAATTAAGTATATGATACCTTAGAAACTTTACTATAGAGTGATTTTGTGCCACAACTATAATGCACATCCGTTCTTCTGAAAGTAATTTATATGTGGTGTAGCAACAAAAAAAAAAAAAAAAAAAAAGAAATAAGTAAAATATTTCTGGTGATTCTGTGACCTTTCTGCCTGAGAAAAGACATTTAAATTATTGACTCAGTGGGAGAGGAGTAGGTACATGCTCTTTGCCCTGAGCAGCAAAACAAATTCTGTGCAAACTTTAAATCAAAATGCATCCTGCCTGTTTTGGGGATGAGAAGATTAAATGTGAGTGAAAGGAGGGAAAACGGTATGGAAGTAAAGAATAAGACATGTTTCCATTTCTAGGACATTTTACGCTTCACATTGATCAGCTAATATGATGGCATTCCTAAAGATGTGAGTTTTTCTGGAAAGTGTTGTGAAGAAAAGCACTGATTGTCACCTTTATTAGGATATCTTCTCATTGGCTAAATAAACACTTCTCCTTACAACACAATTGATCAAACAGTATTCTGAACACAAAATATTGAGTGTTGCTTTTGTTATTTTTTCCATCTCTTCCTCAGATGAAAAACAGTTTTTTCACCCTGGGTAGTTAACCTAAACTCTCCTTCTTATTCTCCTAAACCTTTGATAGCTATTCACCTTAAAGTTTATTATTTTTTTATTTAATAACTTAGATATCTGAAAGAGACTACTTTGAATTCTGCATCAGAAGATTTTGCTTCATGATTATATGCACCTAACATTTTTTGACTACTTAATTTCTGATTTTTAAGATTATCTAGACATTCCTAATTTCACCAATCAGCACTTCAGAAAAAATGAGTCTGGTACAGATTAGATTTGATTCTTGCTCCCTCCTCTTGTGTGCTAGCCATCGTGCTTAACATAGAGCTTTTATTACAGATTTTTGGAGTGTCTGATAGCAATCCAGGCTTTAAACACATTTAAATGTGATTTGGATTCATGTTTCATTTCATCATTTGAGGAGAAAAAAAGAAAAAAAGCTTTGTACCTCAATTTTTCAGCTGTCATTATGACAGTAAAATCTTAACACTTCTTCTAGAGCATTTGTCAGGGTCTGCATGATATATCAGAACCATATTGAAAATATATTTGAAACAAAACTGCATTTGATTAGATGGTATAACTTTTTGAATTTTTTGTACTCTACTTGTTTGTAAGATGTAATTTGACCAGAAATTATAGAAAAGCAATCAACTAGAAAGACTTACTGAAATTAACTATATAGGAAACTTAGAACTGGTTTTGGCTGATTTCGCATATGTTTTCACTGTGAAATAACTTGTTTATTTGATCCACAGGCTTCGTAGTCTGAACTAAACTGACAATAGCTATTTGCTTTATCTGCTTCTATCAAGTATTTCAAATTTTCATCATTTTCTCTTTGCTTAGTGATATTGAAGACTAGATAAGGCTCTTCCTGGCTAAGAGTATTCTCCTCTGATGGGGCATATGTCAATTGCCCTTGGATCAGATGATGTTTTCTGGGATAAGTTAAACTGTGAGGAGAAATAAGAGTTTAAATCAAACAACACTATTAACTATTCCTATTTAATACTTATAAGCATTTCAATGCTGGTTTTTTGTTTGTTTGTTTGTTTGTTTGCTTGTTTTGTGGTTTGTTTTTTTTTAATATAAATTCATCAGGTTCTCAGTTCTGGTTCAGACTTTGAATATTACTGTAGTGTTCACATTGAAAATGTGTCTTGTGAGAAAATATTATTTTTATGACCAATATCATCAGGTATTGGGTTCTTGTCATTATTGGTTTTTTTTTGGATATTGGAAGAAGAAATAGTAAACTGTATGTGGTCTGATGAGTTGTTAATGGCTTTTTTGGAAAACATTACTGTTTTCCTTCTCTTGAAATGTTTCACAAAAAGTACCCCAAAATCTTATTTTTCTATTTATATAATCACTATCTACAACTTTGTTATAATCTACAATTCCATTGCTGCTGTCAAATGCAGCAATTTCCAGATATATACCTGAACTTTTACTCAACAAGCTTTTATTTTATTTAGGTACGTATTAACTATTCTACAGTTGGTAGATTCTTTAAGCTAGCATAAATATAACAAACTAAAGAGTTGTGTAATTATTGATGAATTTTAATATCTCTTCAAATAACTCAGCATTTCTCAGAATGTTGTAATTCTTTTAAATAATTTAAAACATATTTATATTACATATTCAAGTACATTTCTGGTAGAAAAACTGGGAATTTTTCAATACCCACTGCCAAATTGTGTTTTCCACTGAAATGCTAATCTCTTTCTTCACAGTTTATGTACATTCATACATTCATTATATATATTGTATTGCACTTAATTTGCTGGCTTATTGCTGTTTATTTGTGAAAAAAAGTTTTAAAACTTTGGCTGGGAACTCTTTTAGAATCCAACCCTGCATTCCCCATCAGAGTTTGTGGCAAATGATTAGAGAGAAAGAAAAGAGTGATTATAACCTCAGGCAACATGCATGACAGCATTTTCAGCAAAACAAAATTTACTGAGGCTTAAGCACAGCTTTAATTAGTATTCACTCAACAATATTTCTTATTTCTCCAAGAAAATCACTTGAATTATTCAAATCTTAATTACTTACTAGTTTTGGGTTGGTTTGTTGGTTTGGCATTTTTTGGGGTTTTTTTGTTTTGTTTTGTTTTATTTTGGGGGGTTGTGTTTGGTTTTGGTTGTTTTGGGTTTTTTTTCTGCACATCTGGTAGATATGTAGTGGTTTTTTTCAAATAAACTGAAAAGCACCATTTTCAAATTTGAGAGTAGATAACCTGAGTTCTTTTTTCTTTATTCAGGTGGTGAATATCCATTCTCAAAACCTATATTATCTGTGAGAATTTGATGTTCAAGAACAACCAAGATTTTATGACTCTGTGGTGATTCAATAACCAGTCTTCTTTTGGCTCCTGGGAGGTAAATGAAAACGAGAGATTTTCACATATTTTCCATAGCTTTCAATTGCTCATTGTTGAACCTGACACTGTTGGCATCTGTCTCCTCGGTTGTCTTGATTTTCTAGCACTCCATGTTCTCACTCAAAATCTTGTGCCTGGACTTCCTTCACAAGGAAACACCTTCTGGTTTTTTTTCTGGTATGCCCCGTTAAATGACTCTTAATCTGTTCTCTGGAGCTGGATCTCTGAAGGGTTAAAGTTATTTTCTGACATAGGCCAAGGTGATTGCTTCACATGCTTGCTCAATTTTCCAGTTTTGTATTTTCCATTCATGATTTGTCTTAAATGACTTTTCCTCTTTTAAGGGAGAATAACATTTGAGGGGCTTTTATTTTTTCCACATAGCACAGAGATACACTGGTGATTTTGAAGTTCTTGTGCTGTAAAGCTAGTTGTACTGAGAGTTTCAAGGAAAACATAGCTATCAGCTACCAGATTTTTTTTCTGGTTTTGCTCAAATAAGGGTTTATTTTAATTTAATACGCTAAATTTTTGCCTTGATTTCTGGTACCAGAGATACCTTTACTTCTTTTCCTATACACTTCAGAAATAAAGGCCACAACTTGCAAAATTTTAATACCTGATCTTTCTACTGTGTCAGTATGAATTGCACACATGAATACATGGTTAGATTCTACCTTTATAATAAAATCTGGACATGCCTCTAACCTGGAAAGAACTGCTTTTGGATTTCAGTCAACTGGTCTTGCCCACTTAAGAAATCTATAGCACAGGGTATATTTCTACCTAGAATAAAAATTCCTTTCGCTAGTTAAAAAATCTTCTATTCAGAGAGATAAAGCAGGTTTTACAAGATTTTGAGCAGGAGTGTAAAGTATTAGTGAGATTGATTAGCAAGGCCAAAGAGGCACCATATTAAGTAGACACATAGGGAAGTTACCACCTAAGTTTGAAATGATACCACAGTGATCACTTGTAGTCATGAAGATTTTGAATGTGCTGTCATGCTCTGATGGTTGTAATTTTGTTAGTTTGTTTACCAATTGTTTACATCTCTACCTAAGACAGTACTGTGCTACTTGAAAGGGTAATGGCAATCTAATGTCTGCTGCAGGAAAGGCCTGAAAGGACCTCTTAATAGTGGGTCTCTTGGAAAGCACTAGGAAGCCAAAGATGGATTAAACTCCTGCAAAGTGGTGCTGTTCTAAGACTGCTCCAGTGTTAAGAGTTAGCAAATAAGAGCTAACAGGGCTTTTAACATGTGGGTAAAATGGAGAATTCAGAGACTGCTGTGGGGCAAACATAAGGTGTTTGTATAAGTTAGTAGAAACACTGCACTTGTTGTAAGTCAGGACATGCACATAGAACAACGTGGTAAACTGTTGAAAAAGGAGGGTAACTAGCCACACAATGCACGTTGCTCTATTCACTTGATAGGGCCAAAAATATATTACATGGACTGGCCCCATATTAAGGCAAAAATATCTGTTGTGTTGTGGTTGTGATTGCTTTTGGAAGTGACCTGCCTCCATCCTCCTAGCAAGCTGATGAGTTCGTCTTTAATACAGTAGTCCATCTGTCTTTAACTTTTGTGTTAACCATGACATTTGAATCGAAAAACATCTGTTACCCTTTGGCAGCATGTTCCTTGAAAGCACACTTGCAAAGACCAGATACTTCTAACGACCTTAGTTTTCCTCCCTGTCTGTCCTGATCTGCCTTAGAGAGAGTCCCAAGATCTCTCATCTACCCTTGAGGCTTTATTATGAAATAGTAAGCAATGGGAGAAAAGGCAAGTAATTTGGCACGTGGGATATGTCCCTTTGGCAGGTGGGGTATGTAAAGCAGCCTGCTGACCAACCTTATGTATATGCCTCCAAAGAGACCATGATCAAAAGTTTGCTTCTCTGGTTTTCCTTCATGTCATTCCAGATGGCAAAAGGTAATTTATGATACTTAGAATTTTAATTTTATTTTTAATTTTAACCTGGAGTTGATGTGTTCTATGGACTCATAAAATAAGCAAAGCCAGAAAAGTTACTGGAAGTAATGGTAACTATAAATTGACTTGCTTGGGAGTAGTGTACTGGTGGATTACTTTATGTCAGTGTTTTATAGTTAGGACACCAAGGTAGACCCAACTATTTCTAAGCATATGTAGAGAGATGGAAGGTGAGCACATACAAAGCTTTATGATAGCCATTAAAGGTTATGTGATTCTATGCATTTTAGTTGTGACTTCAGTAACTCTCTTTACATTTGACTTGATCGCTTAATTTCTTGTTGCACAATATAGAGTCTAAAGTTTGGGTGTATTTTTTCATGTGGACGATAGTAAAAATCTATGTAAATATTTTCTTTCAAAGTAATGGATTAAATGAAAGCGGCAAAAAAGATTTCCTTATCAAGAAACTGCCAAAACACTAAGACTAAGAAATTGCAGTGGATTTCAACCCCAAATTCGCATACTGATGACAAAGTGCCAGGAAAAGTTTTGAGCCTCATCCAGTTCTACCCAGTATTTTTAGTAATGACATATATTAATACACTTTTTTTTCCATGTCAATAGTTTTTATATTATATTGCTTATTATTTTGAAGCTATCTTAGTGTGAGAAAATGTAGAATCTTATAACCCTTAGAGTGGGGTATTAAAATATTTATTTTTCTGAAATATGATTATACTCTCCAGCTGATTTTCTAGGAAAGGTGAGGACATTTGTTGTTTAATTTTCTCTGTGCATATGTGGATATGAAGCTATTTGTATATAGAATAATAGTAGAATAATACATTAACAAATTTTACTACCATTTGAGTTTTACAGAAAATAGTGGTAATAAACTGTGGTAATTAAATGTCAGACTAAAACGGTAATAAACAATAAATTTGGACTCCCAAAAGCAAGTATACTGAAGATCATTTACTAGTCAGGCATTTGTAGGCTAATTTTTATAAAAAGCTTTTCTGTTTTGTTTTGATTTTAATTAAATAGGTATGATGCCCTCAAGTAAAATATCATCCAAGTGAAAGGTGACAGAAGAGCCTCAGCTGCATTGCAATGTGAATACAATTAATATTAGGACAGTACTTAAAAATATTTCTGTGTACATGCTTCTAACCTGCTTTATGAAAAGTATATCATCTCCCTGAATGATGCTTTTTACTACTGCATGTAAGCAATCATTCTTCAATTATGTGTAAATATTGGACTACACCTTTATATTGAATTTAAAATTAGAGGATAGATAACAATTGATGCTTCTCCTTAGTATTATCATAGAATCATAGAATAGTTAGGGTTGGAAAGGACCTTAAGATCATCAAGTTTGAACCCACCTGCCATGGACAGGGACACCTCGCTCTAAAACATATCACCCAAGGCCTCATCCAACCTAGCCTTGAACACTGTCAGGGATGGAGCATTCACAACCTCCCTGGGCAACCTACTCCAGTGCCTCACCACCCTAACAGGAAAGAATTTCCTCCTGATATCCAATCTAAACTTCCCCTGTTTAAGTTTTAACCCATTACCCCTTGTACTATCACTACAGTCCCTAATGAAGAGTCCCTCCCCAGCATCCCTATATGCCCCCTTCAGATACTGGAAGGCTGCTATGAGGTCTCCAAGCAGCCTTCTCTTCTCTAGGCTGAACAGTCCCAACTTTCTCAGCCTATCTTCATATGGGAGGTGCTCCAGTCCCCTGATCATTCTCATGGCCCTCCTCTGGACTTGTTCCAACAGTTCCATGTCCTTTTTATGTTGAGGACACCAGAACTGTACACAATACTCCAGGTGAGGTCTCATGAGAGCAGAATAAAGGGGCATGATCACCTCCTTCGACCTGCTGGTCACACTCCTTTTGATGCAGCCCAGGATACAGTTGGCTTTCTGGGCTGCAAGCGCACACTGCCAGCTCATGTTCATTTTCTCATCGACCAGCACCCCCAAGTCCTTCTCTGCAGGGCTGCTCTGAATCTCTTCTCTGCCCAGCCTGTAGCTGTGTCTGGGATTGCTCCGACCCAGGTGTAGGACCTTGTACTTGGCATGGTTAAACTTCATGAGGTTGGCATCAGCCCACCTCACAAGTGTGTCAAGGTCCCTCTGCATGGCATTGCTTCCCTCCAGCGTTATCAACCGAACCACAGAGCTTGGTGTCATCAACAAACTTGCTGAGGGCGCACTCAATCCCACTGTCCATGTCAGCGACAAAGATGTCGAACAAGACCGGTCCCAACACTGATCCCTGAGGGACACCACTTGTTAGAGGTCTCCACCTGGACATTGAGCCATTGACCATAAGTCTTTGTGTGCGGCCCTCCAGCCAGTTCTTTACCCACCGAGTGGTCCATTCATCAAATTGATGTCTCTCCAATTTAGAGACAAGAATGTCATGTGGGACAGTGTTGAACGCTTTGCTCATTATAGACCTAGATGCTTTCCTTAGCATAATTAGATAACATACATATTTAAAGCAAATTTATTTTTTTATGTATTAGGTGTAAAACATATAGGATTTAGATAGAATTTATGTTTATCCTTTAGGGAATTTAGATTTTACTACCTGCTAAGGGAAGAGAGCAGATTTGAAATAACATAAATTTACCTTTGGTGTTTGAGGTGGAATACACTTTATGCAGGTTTTAAATAAGAATATCTGTGAAGGTGTGAGCGTTCACCTTGACAAGAGTTTATAGATGTAAAGGAGTAAGCTGCTTTCCACGATCAAAGTGTCTTGGAAGTCTAACCTACCATTATGAAATAGAATTACTTGGAAGTCAAGTACTCACAATATATTGCTATGAATTAGATAAACTAACTATATGACTCTGTGGTGTGTAGGTGTGTACTTTGATATGACATATAATCACTTTTTCAAAATAAAGTCAATAAGGATTGGTTTTGACAATATTCTATTGTAAACTTGTTGTAATGTATCCCTAGGAATGCTGGGGCTTCAGTTGTAAGTTAGTGTTTGGACAGTTAAGGTCTTCCAGAAAAAACTGATAGCTAACAAACAGCACATTGCCATTGTATTGAATGAGGGTGTCAAGGCTTGTGTAGCACTGGGAGCCTGAAGGAGTGGCACATTTTGTTTCCCTTTGTTGAAACTCAAGAGATTCTTGTTGAACTATTTTTCCAACCTGTTGTGGTCCCCTGAATGACTACAAAGTCACTGGTGTGCAAATGTGCTGAGGGTGCACTGTCATCCACCATCTAAGTCATTAATGAAGAGGTTAAACAGTATTGGTCTTATAAATGACTAGTGGGGCACACAGGCACTGATGGGACTTCAGCTGGCCTTTGTGCCACTGATCACCACCCTTCTGGCCTGGCAGTTCAGTCGGTTTTCAACCCACCTCACCATTTACTTACCTAGTTTGTACTTCATGAGTTTTCCAGTGAGAGCTTTCTGGGATTACAGGGAATACCCTGCTGAAGTTGGCATAAACAATATTAATTGCTCTCCCCTCATCCACTGTGCTATTCATTACATAATAGTACACTATGAGGTTGATCAAGCATTCTCTTCTATTTTTTATCAATTGTGTCTGTTTGTGCAACTTTCTTCAGTTTCTTTCCAGCTTTTTCCTTTCTATTTTTATTTTGGTGGAGACAGGATATGTCCCATTCATTGTTATTAGTATTGTTTTCTTGAGTCTTTTAACCAAAACTCTAGGTTTCTTTTAAAATAAAAATGTTGGACATGTAAAGGTTAATGTAAGTTTACTTTCTTAAAGTTAATGGAAATCAATGAAACAATGTAAACACAACTACATAGAGCCTTAAATACCATCTAGCGGAAGTATGGACTAGCAAATTTAATGAAGTAAACTGATGGCAGCTTTAGTACTCTCTTGACAAGGTAAGGAGATAGAGGTGCTTTAGAATCAAATCTTGTATCTATTTTGGTACAGTGTAGAGATTGAGAAACAGCCACTTTATTTGACCATTTTTTCAACCTATAGATCTGTAAAATAAAATAATATCAGTAAAATTGGAAATAGGCTAAATAGCAAAATAAGGTATTATTGGTCTCTTCAGACTAGGAAAATGATCTAGTTTTTTACTTTACCTGGCTTAAAAAGGAAATTGTCCAGAAAGATGAAAAAACAATATGCCTTTAATCAATCTGATGATTCATTCTGTGCATTTACTTAGTAATAGAAAAAAAGGAGTGATTGGCAAAGAAAGGTTGCATATTGTATAAATATAGGAATGTTGCATCATAGCTGAAATATTTGGTATGATGACTGGCCTTTCCGCTCCAAAACTATTTGCTTCTATCAGAACAAAATGGTCAGGAAGCAAATACATATCAATCTTCCTTCTTTACTGTGTGGGAAAAACAACCTGCACAGATGGAAGTGAAGAGTCACTCATTAAATGTCATCATTACACTGGACTTGCTGTTTTTGATGTATCTGATAAAATTATAGAAATATGAGCAACTATCAGTTGCTGTATTTTGTGTGACGAACCACAGGGCCTTTTATTTTGAATGTTTTCATAATAATGCATACAAGTTGAAATTACTTTGTACATTATTTCCTTCAAAATAGTGATAGGTAATTTGAGATAATTAAGTCTTAAAAAAATGTACAGAACTATACTGGCCTATTAACAGTGACTGAAGAGCGAATCAGAAATTTGGAATGAGAATAAACCTAATAACCAACTGCTCCAGTAGTAAAACTACAGAGCTATAGCTAAACTACTTATATGCCTTTTTGCAACTAATCTAAAGTTGTAACAGATTTTTGCTCAGTATGAAGCTACCAAAATTATTTTCTAAAAATTTCAATTTATCATTTTATGCAATGTATGCAAAACCTAGTAAATAAATTTGAAAACCATTTCTTCAGATTTAAATTTGTCCATTTCATTTATCATCATCCCAAAAGCTGACTGGTTTTGTGTTATTTGTTGCTACCTGAAATGGATTTAGCTATTGTTATCAGCAGCATAACTATATTTCCTTCAGGCCATAATAAATACATTGTGAAGATTTTTAAAGGAGCTGCATCACTTTTCCACCCATAATATTTTTATTTTTTTTTAAATACAGAACAAAGAAAAATCCTGTGGCATATACTCAGATAAGAAATTTGTGGTAAAATATGTTAATCTATGGACAATGAAGTTTTAGGCTTTCAACATTCAAAAAATTATGTGAGTGCTGTAAATTCATAGAACCCACAGGTAACTCTAAAGCTTCTAAATTAATATTTGGATATAGAGCGTCCCAAATTTGGTTTTAAAATGGGTAGGTGAATTGACTACAATGGAGTTAACAGGTTGTAAGCTTCATTGAAATTAAGTATCAGAACTGACAGATGTGATTAGTAAGGTTTGTCTGTGACCATTCTGGGAATTATTTAATACTTGCTTTACTGTCTTGACAGGAGAGGAAGGTATATTAATAAGCTATGATTTCATACAGAAGAAAGTAAATTATATGAAGTATTGGAATAACAGAAGGAATGAACAATACAAAAAAGTATTTTGGGTTCTTACGGTGCATATTACTAATCAGAAGCTCATCAATTTTTAATAAGAGAAATGAATTTTACTGTAGGTGCAAGGTTAAATCCTAGGGTGATGTTTGATTAGTTTGTGAAGGTGATTCTTCGGTGTGCTCACCTGGGATCACAGGAGGCTATTTGGGATAGAGGTGCTTAAGGCATCACTTAGCTGTTTTTCCAGAAATGAGGTATCATTTGACTCATTTGATATTAGTTTTTCTACTATGTCCTAATACTTTTAAACTGGTCACCTTAGGAGAGCCAGGTTTCTTATCTGGGCAAAATACATGTGTGGGTTTCTTGTTGTTTTTGTTTTTTGTATGTTTTTTATTTATTTAGATGGTTTTGGGGTCACAGTGTAATCTCTGAGGTGAACTGAGAAGTCAACTGACCCTGTGAAAGTGAAAACCACATAAAAGAAATCTTCTTGTTCTTTCATGCAGCCATCAAAGCATAAAATGGAATAATAATAAAAAAACCCCTATACAGTAGAATCTTAAGGACATGTCAACTGTCTCAATTCTCCTGGCAGATATTGTATAATATGTTAAAAACACTCTAGCTTTTGGGAACAATTGCAGTTATTAGTGTATATATGTATATATAAACAGGAGAAAGAACTAACATCTAAACTTGAATATCCCTTATCTTGTTGAGTACAGAAGACATTTACTTTTTATAATGTTTTTGTTTTTCCTGACAATTTTAAAATTTTGAAGTGTTGAAAATGTTTATTTATGGGAAAACCATCTTTAACAGTGTTTAATCATTCAGATTCTTAAGTCATTCATACTTGTCATGAACTTAAAATCTTAAGTAGTCCTAAAACCATGTTTATAAAGTGTTTTCTTCCAAATGAATGTCCTTTGTATGGCAATGAAGTATGAAAAGGGTTAATGTACTACAGCACACTTTTCTTAGATGAAAACCATAGGCCTGTGCAGGTACAGCTTGCAGTTGCTCTAAAGTATCTACGTAATAACAATAATTCTTCTGAAAGAGCAGTGAAGCAAATTTCTGCTAAGTGTCCTTGAGAAGTATTGTTGTAGGAAATTGTTCAAATGTAATTGAAAGGGAGGTGATAAAGATGTACTCATGTGTCATGGTCACTTGTAAGTCATGGGAGAGCAATGTAGAATGATGTGGTGGAAAGAACTGTAATTGGCATAGTGGCATCCAGGAAATAAAGGTCTTATCTCTTCCACAAAACTCAGGGTGAATCTGTTTCCCCAAAGTCTATTACAATGAAATATATCTATTCTGTTAGAAGATATGAAGGAAACTCTTCAGGAAAATTGTATATTTTCCCTTTTTTTTTTCCCACTGATTTTTTCATTTTTTGGAGAGAGAAGAGATTGAGATGTGGAAGTGGAATCTTGTCTCAGTCATTTGAGGAAAAAAATGTCCAAAAGCATGTGCTCAATTTCAGAATCAGGTTCAGGCTAGCTATCAATGGCCTGCATTTTAAAATGTGAAATGAAAGTACTTATTTGAACAATGTCTTTTTATTATTGTTAAAACATGTAATAGACATGCTGATGAGTCATATAAATGGTGTCAATTATATTAAATGTGTGTTAGCATCAGTAAAACAACTGATTGCATTATTATTATCTAAATTTGTAACCATTGTTACCATTACAGTTGAAATTTTAATGATAATTTCTGTCCTCTTTCTGATTTTCTAGTGTAATTTGGAGTCTCCGCTAAAGGTAACAGAGGTAAATCTAAATGTCTATCTAACAGCTGTCAGACTAACAATTGATACAGTGTTTCATGTTTGACTCATCATTACTTTAATCAGATGGCAGAATGCACATAATTTCATGTGTTTCTTTTCTTTAAAATGAACTGCAGCATACAGCTCATAGATAGAGACTGCTTCTTTTTATCAAGAAACAGTAAAACTTTTTTATTTCCCTGCCACTCTTTCACTTAGACTTTTATTGACTTCCTTGTCTTTGGAAAGAACACAAATATTTGAAAGACCTTTTCCAAATCTGGATGATTTCTGTCTCCACCTGTTCATCACATCTCTTACTTGAGTTTTATTTATCACTCGTTTTTTTGGTCCTGACAGCCTGTTCGCAGGAACATCTTGTAACATCACTGCAACTGGAATGCCAAAGTCTTGCAAAGTGGAACTGTATATTTAAATCCCTAGAAGAAAATGAGTGAACTTCTGGATTTATTTGAAAGAGAAACTATCACATGTAGACATGTAAAACTTTCTTCTTAAATGATTACAAAACTGAAAATCAAAGATTATGCATTGGTGCATTTTGATATATTCTTGAAGATCAAATGCAGAAATGCTTCTGATTTATTTTTTTTTTTCCCTGTTTCTTTATCTCTCAAAATCCATTCTGCAAGCTTTCTGTTAGTGCTGCAAATTGCTCTGGTTAAAATTGCCATAGTTTCTTCCCTCTGCCAACCAAGAAAAAAAATTTAAATTTTTAAAATTATTCAAGCAAAAAATTATCAAAACAAAGCTTCTGCCATAAGGCCCTTTATTGCCTAATGTTGCAAATTCTCCTTCTGGAACTCAGCATGTTGCTGTTATGCTGCTGTTCCTGTTATGCGTATTCTGACCTGGCTGGCCTTGTCATGTAGTCACTTACAGCTGTTTTTCTCATACATGAAGACTAAGAGATCTTTGTGCTGAATGTTTGACGCTTGATTGTTCATTTCTGCGTCAGCTTACAGTGCAGTGAATCTTTATGTGAAGCCACTTCATGCAGTGAAGCTGCTATTCTGTAACAAGAAAAATGTAAATTTTATTTCAATACTTCCCCCCCCCTTAGAAAAAGAGCATGTCAGTTTTGTATTAATGTAGTTATCCTGCACTGCAGTCCTTTGTTCTAATCTTTCTCACTTTGCTTTATGTTTCTGCTTTCTGTGAAAGTTGTCAGCTTTATTTCAAATTGCCCATCCCAAATTTTGCCCAGGTCTACCAATTAACAAAATGCTAGCTCCTGTGAGCTACCAGAGAGTTTTACTATTGGACTGTAGAGAAGTGTGTGCATAATCAGAGCAATAGCTAAGCTGTTTGGAAAAGAGCTCCATCTCTGTGGTTACCAGGGAGATTACTTTGTCCTATGATGTAATCCTGGCCATATGCAGTCTTACCTATGGAACAGTGCAAAAATGAAGATGCTTCAGGGTCTGCACTGTCAAATCAGAACAAAATCTCTGAAACAGTCTGTGGAGCAGCATGAGCTAGCAAGTTTTGCGTTCAAAGTCAGAAAGCTTAGTAAAGCTGTACTTGAACACCTGCTTTCTAATAGCTGCTCATTAACTTCTCTATTATAGGAAAAATGGTAGCCTTACAGGGTAGACCACCTGGTTTAAGACAAAAATACCTTTTCATGCAGAAGAGTATGAATGCAATTATATTACATACCATTATCTGGCAGTGGAAGATATGATGTTTGTCTGGAAAAAATTTCCTTCCATACAGCCATATGTATGCAAATGAGTTTTAAAGGAGAGTTTTAGGGTGAAAAGATAGAATTGAGCTTATAATTAATAGGAGAGATAAACGATTTCTAATTCTTAGCTGTGTGATGGGCTTAGCATGAGTCAGTGCCTGTGTTAGCAAATGCTCTTCCTTCTTTCAACTGACCCATGAGTCATTAAAATTATGGTGTGATATAAACCTTAATTAGCATAAAAGTATTCTCTCAGGTGATATATATTTTAACAATCCTGTATTAATAGTCACATCCCACAAGTCCATTACAGATTTCATGGTTTAATTATCTCTTCTCAGTGTTTAGAACCCATTTGGACTGTCTACTCTTTGGCAATAAGTGGGAAATTCTTCCCTGCTTTAGTAAGTTTCTGCATGAAGTGGTTTCACATACTGTTAATATCGGTCTGAATTTTGGCTGTCTGGGAAAACAGATAGTCAGGAATTGCCAGGATGGACTTATGTAGGTTAAATTATGCTTGACGTAGTTGCTATTGAAATGAGGATGGAGAAGCAGAAAGAGTGGTACATGCAACATACCTTAATTTTAGTTACAATTTTTACACCATCTGCCACAGTATTTTCACTTTGAAGCTCATGAAATATCGACTGAAAATATGGATAATTAAGTGGACAGAATATTGGCTGGATCTTCATGTTTGAGATGTAGTAACCAATGGATGAACATCTATTTGGTTGATGGTAAGAAGCAGAGTGCTCCAGGGGTCAATACTGAGACCCAGGTAATTTAATATCTTAATCACTGACCTAAGTCATGAGGCAGACTCCATTTTTATCAGGCCTGTGGATGACAGCAAATGGGTGAAAGGAGTGACAAACCAAAAAGTCAAACTTCAATTCAGAGAGACCTTGAGAAACTTGAGGGTTGGGGCAACAGGAAGTTATTAATTTAAGCACAGAAGAAATGAAAGGGTCTGTACAAGGGGTAATCCATGTGTTACAGGCTGGGAATTGACTGTCTGAGAAACAGCCCTGCTGAAAAGAACCTGGATATCCTTGTAGATGTCAAGCTGAATATGAATCAGCAATGTATTCTTATGTTAAAGAAGGCAAATCATGCACTGGAGTTCCTCAGGGTGAGTGTGGCTAGTGGATTTGAAAGACTTTCCTATATTTGGAACTGGTAAAGACACGCATAGACTGCTGTGTCCAGGCTTAGCTGTCTACTTCTAGATCAATCTTGAATAGCTGGAGAAGGTCAGAGAGATACTGCTATTTGGGGTACACATGTCTCATGAGGAGAGGTTGAGGAAAGTGGGCTTGTTTAGTCTACAAAAAAGGAGCCTGAAAGGGTGGCCTACAGCTACTTGAAAGTGTAACAAAAGTTATGGACAAACTGTTCTCTTCAGTGGTAGGTGATAGGCAAGAGACAATAGCGTCAGGCTGCACCTTGGGAGGTTCATGTTAGACAGTAGAAAAAAACATTTGCACTAGTAAACCAGCACTGCAGTTGAACAGGTAGTGGTGTCTTTATCCTAGTGCCTTTCGAGACTGCTGGATAAACTCTCAGGCGACATGAGTTCCTGATAGACCAACTTTGAGCAGGAGGCTGGACTAGAGATTCTAGAGATGTCTTCTGCATAATACTGTTATGATTATGTGCATTTTGCTTTCATTACTAATGCTTCAACTGATGACAAAAAATGTTTCTAAATCTTATGAACATTCTGCCTACTGCACTGCTGGACAAGGCTTTCTCCGTTTGATAGTGGCTCTTAATTCATCAAATGACAGATAATTTCCTTTTTGTTCACAGCTGACATGCAAACATTGGTCAAGGTTCTGATTGGAGATTTCTTGAATTAGTAAAATTTTTGAAGACTTTTTCCAATCTGGGATTAATATTAAAGCAAATGTATGGAAGAAAGCTCTGTATTTGAAATCAGCTAAATACCCCCCTTTCTTTTTACCCTCTTTCCACCTCTGTCAGATTTATGTCTGAATTATTTAAGCCGCAATTTTAGCAGAAGATGTTCAATGTGTCATAAAAAAAAAGTAAAAAATAAACTTTAAAAAAGTTTGATAGGCTAATTTTTAATTGAAAGCTTGATGCAGAGAATGAAATATGGAAGATGGAGATAAAATACTGAATCACTCCATATGAATACAGGTGTTTTATACCTCACCATTCAAAAAGGGGGAAAAAAACCCCACCATCCCACAGACTGCTTTAGGGAATCTTCAGCCCATAAGGGAGAAAGGTGAAGGGCAGCTCTATGATGAGAAATGTTGCACCCTAGGGCAATGTGATCTCTGCTGCTACCAGTGAGGTTACAGCACACGTGTTGCATGGCTCCCTAACAATAGCATTTACTCTATTGAGGGAAAACTATAGCTGGACTCCAACAACTTCTTAAGGCATTTATCTGGGGTAGAATGAGGCCTCTGCTTGTCCAAATAGAGAGCTGCTAAATTTCATTGCCTCAGTGCTATTTTTCCTAGATGCTTTTTTTTTTTTTTTTTTCACCAATGAACCTCTTTCTGGTCAGTCACAAATTTTAGAAGAATGGGATGGTACCTTTTGAACTTGACTTACTGACTTACTCTAAAGTGCAGAGCATATGAAAGTAAGTGTTATTGGCTCCTGAATAAAGAGGAAAATCTTTGTGATGGAAAACCAACTGTTATTTCAGCTTTATTACTTGTGTCACTCATAATGTCTATGAGTGTGACTGAGCCACAGCATTGATCAGTTCAGACTTCTATCAAGGTAGTATTTAAATGCATTTGTCATGGTTTAAGCCCAGGCGGCAACCCAGAACCACGCAGCTGCTTGCTCACTCACTCCTCGTGCCCCCCACTCCGGGAGGTATGGGGAGGAGAACTGAAAGAATACAACTCCCATGGGCTGAGATAAGAGCAGTCCAGTGACTAAGGTATAACACAAATCACTGCTGCTGCCACCAATAATAATAATGATAAGGGAAATAACAAGGGAAGAGAATAAAACCGCTCACTACCTGCTGACCGATGCCCAGCCCAACCCAGCAGTAATCTAACCCTTCCAGGTAACTCTCCCCAGTTTATATAGTGGGCATGATGTGCTGTGGTATGGGATACCTCTTTGGCTAGTTTGGGTGAGAAGTCCTGTCTCTGCCTCCTCCCAGCGTCCCCTCCTCCCTGGCAGAGCATGAGACTCAGAAAGTCCTTGGTCAGAGTAAACATGTCCTAGCAACAACTAAAAGCATTGGTGTTATCAACGCTGTTCCTAGGCTGAAAGTCAAAACCACAGCCCTGCACCAGCTACTAAGAAGGAGAAAAATGACTGCTACTGCTGAATCCAGGACATCATTGGAACAGTAAATATTAATCCTAATCTCAAGCATGCTTCAGAATGTACTTGAAGCATATTTCTGAACTGTAATATCCACCTTTGTGTGGCCTGCTACTGGAAAATGTAAAAAAAAGAGCTTTGGAAAGCCTTAAAGTCTTTTTCTTCATGTGGCAATTGTCAAATAGTATGAGTCTTAGGTGCTACTACTCTTTTATATTTACTATCCCACAGTACTTACTAATCACTTTCCATAACAAAATGCTGTTATAAAACCTGTTAAGATTTCTCCATGAATATTACATTTGCTATAAAGTAACACTTCAAGCCATGGCAACTTGTACAATTCAGATAATGATGCTTTCAGTTTCAGAAAATATATTTTTTCACTAATACTCCACAAACAGAAACAGTTCATTCCTATGTTAGCCTCAATTTGGAGCCGATATGGGCGGAGTGCAGATAAAATGCACCAAGTAGTGATGGCCAAGTATATTCAGTTAATAAAACATGAGGGACCATGTGACACATACTAAGGACATAATGTTCTTAGAGAATAACAGGGTCCCATGAAGAATTGCATGTTGAACAGCTGAAAATGTTGAAAACTTAAAAAATGTAATAATAAATTACTAAGACAAAGAAAAGAATTTCCTCCTTGTTTCAGTTCAAACCTACTTTCTAAAATACTGAAAGAAAACTAAAACAAACCTACTTCTTTCAGGGAAGTTATGGCTATGCTTGCTGTAGGGAGAGTTCTGCTTAATTCTGATTTTCATGCTTGATGAATCTAAACCTGTCTTTCTATAAAACTGACATTCGACAGTGTTTTTCAAACTGGACAGAGTCCATACTGCCTCTTTCTCACAAGTTCCTATTACTTGTAAATTAACCGTGCCAGTACCAAGATAGAGACCTACCTTGTTTATATATACAAAATCTTTATCTATTAGATCTTTTCTCTTCTGCGTGCCATATATTCCACCTGGGAAGCTGTAACTTCTTTTCCCATGTCTGCAGAGTGAAAGAAAACCATAAACAAAAAGCTCTGTCCCATAGAAGGTTGGGTGTTGTTTGTTCTGCTTAATAAATTTGAACTGTTTTCAGCAACAATTCTATCAAAGGGTTGTCAAGTAACTCTCCTCAACAGAACAATTATCCAGATGTAGCACAATAGATTCTCTCTAGGCATCTTCAGGCCTGTTTCCAATCTAATAATTTGACATCAATACATACTAGTCTGTCATTTAGTGGAATACTGCACTGAAATAGCTACTGACCTAATGAAACAAATAAACTGTAAGTTGCCTGCACCTATGGCTGCTTGAAGACCTCATAGCAGCCTTCCAGTATCTGAAAGGGGGCTATAAGGATGCTGGAGAGGGACTCTTCATTAGGGACTGTAGTGATAGGACGAGGGGTAACGGCTTCAAACTTAAATAGAGGAAGTTTAGTTTGGATATAAGGAAGAAATTCTTTACTGTGAGGGTGGTGAGGCACTGGAACGGGTTGCCCAGGGAAGTTGTGAATGCTCCGTCCCTGGCAGTGTTCAAGGCCAGGTTGGACAGAGCCGTGGGTGACATGGTTTAGTGTGAGATGTCCCATGTCAGGGGGGTTGGAACTAGATGATCTTGAGGTCCTTTCCAACCCTAACTATTCTATGATTCTATTCTATGATTCTATGACATACCTCATAAAAGCTTTGTGGGGCCATGGAGAGCACATAAGAAATCAGAAATCAGTAAATATTATTTTGAAACTCAGAAAATATCGCTGAATGTATTAAATAATTCTTAATATAACAAAAAATGCTGTCAAGACCTAAAAAATTTCAATAAAAGATTACTGACATTTGTACAGATGTAAAACCAAGTCTTTAATTGCTGCAATGACAAAAACTGTGGTTCAAATTCTAGGAGAGAGAGTCTATGAATAAGATGAATAAATGTTTGAACAGCTTTGCTGCATAGAATACCCATGTATTCATTTACTCATTTCTTCAATTCAGTTTAATATTCAGCTTTCAGATTTGCTAACTAAATCAGTGAAAGTGAAAAATAAAATTTGTATGAAAAACTCATAGAAATTGTATTGCTGATAATATTATAAACAATTCCTCCTAAAAGTGACATATGAGAGAAAATCTAGCTTATTTGTCTTGAGATAAAGCGCTTGAATTGTCAGAATCCACAGTCTCATTCATCCTTTTCCTAAATAACAGCCCTTTCCTCCTGGAGGCAATGAAAAACAGAGCATATAAAATATTAAACTCTGTAGAAGTAATTATATATATGCATAATATACCTATTTATAGGAACTTACAATGAAGACACAAACTGATTTCTGGTAAGAACTTGTGTAATACGAATCCTTGAAATAATTCTGGGTGAAATAGAGATTTCTAATAAGCAAAACATTTCTGTGTACAAGGAAAAAATACAGACGTTAATGCCTTTAACAGTAAAAAGTTTGCCCAGATGATATAAAGCCCCTCATTTATTTGGAAAATTGTGTATGTTTTACTTCTGAAATGTTTTTTTTTTTTAGACTAATTGTTATCTAGTCTTGGAGCTGGGAGCAGAAAAACGCATATTTCTACTAGAATCAGTAAATGGGCAGGTTCTGTGTTTCACAGAAGAAATGGAGGAAAACCCTCTTTTTGTGGCTTTTAAATGTGAGACGAAAGATTGCTAGCAGTATCAACAAGAGACCAGATAACTTTTTCTTAAATAAACCACAAAGAATTCTGGAGACAAGGTTTCTCAAGCGGCTCCATTAACTTCCTGCTTTTGGTTAATCTATATCTTAGTGTTGGTTCTTTCAAGTTATTCCTTGTTGCTGAAACTTTTTTAATATGGGCATGTAGGAATACACAGGTTTTATTATGGAAATAGTAAAATATAGCTTTTTTGTTTCCCCATTTTTTTTTGTTGCATGTTTTTACCTTCTAGTTCTATTGCCTTTCCTTTTAGGGAGGTTGCTTCTACTGAACTGCTTCAGACCTGAGTGGGATTTAAGGTTCCAGGTGTTATTTTGTGTTTTTCTTTGCCACTGTATGTGGTATGCTTGTCCCTTTAGAAATGACCCCTGAAACCAATAAAGCTTTTGTACAGATGGAGCTTAATTAGAAGAAAAAAAACCCCAACCAACCAACCAACCAACCAAAAGTCTTGGCTTTCTAATACAGTTCCTGTCTTTTTCCAGGGTTGTATGCAGCCAGACTGAATCTTGTAGGCCCTTTCATACCTCATCAGGTGGCACTTACAGCCCCTGCTTCAATGAAATATCTCTCATTTGTTTCAATGTAAAAATTAGCATTTCATTACCATTAAATTTGGCTGCTTTTTTTTTTTTTTTTTTTTTTTTTTTATAGGGATGCACTGAATGTAGTGCACACAGTGAAGAACCACAAAATAAATCAGCTGGTCATCTAATTCCCTTCCTAAGGGATGGGATGCTATCAAGCCCTTAAAGTCACTTAATTACACAGTTATATATGCTGTGATACATGTTGTCACTTGCAGTATTTGAAGCAAAGAAATACAATAAAGCAAAAATTTCACCTGTACTGACCCTTGTGTAATTGTACAGTGCAGTTCTTCCTACTTTGATTAATAGCTGTGACAGCAACCACTTGACCAGAAAGTTAAAACTAGTGATACCAATGCAGTTTGTAAGTTTAACATCTGTGTTCTCAAAAATTGGCACTTAAACTTTATATTACAGAGCTGTCTAGTTTCTGTTGAAAAAGTATTAATTATATTCAGAATACAAAATGCATAATCAAACCTGTTTTGATTCTATAAGACTTGGGAAATGCTGATGAACACAGTAGCTAAATAAAAATGACTCTCTTCTATTAGAATAAGAATATGTGTAAAAGAATGTAAATATTATTTAACCTTTGGATTTCAGACTGCGTATTTGGAGTGGATGCAGTGACAGAGGCTAGCTTTCTGTGCATGATGTGGTGAGGGTCACTGACTCGGAAATACCTGCAGTGGTCATAGATCTTCACTGAATCATAAGTAATGCAATTTTTTATTTTTATCTAGAAGAACCCGGCGAGGTATATGTATAGAGAAGGAGATGGTAGGTCCTAGGCATGCTCTGTGTCTTTTTCTGAAGCTGTAAACCACAATTCCAGCCAGAGTGAGGAAGCTTTCAAATTAAAAGCCTAGAGAAACTGGTCCATATAGAGTTCAAAGAAAAAAACGTTATAAATGACTCCACAGTTGTAGAGTTGATGGAACAACTGAGCACCCAATATGATGTTGTAAGCTTTCTTTAGGTACTCACCAGCTTTGATGTAAGTTTCCAAAATCAGTCTCACCTTTTAACAAAGACTGCTGTCAGTTCAAAGATCTTATAATTTGAGAATGGAAATACTAAGGATTGGTGGCCTACTCATCTTTGGAAACACTGTCAGTAGAAAGGGGAGGGAAATGCGTAAGTTCTTTTATACTAAAGTTAAAGTTTATAGAGCTGTTCTGGAGTGAATGTTACAGTTACTGAACAAGCAAGTCTATATAACACCTGCTAGTTCTATGTGGCCTTCCACTTGGACTTGAACTACCACCATCTGTCTTTTCTTCTTCCCCTGCTTTCTCAGCGTGTTCCCTCCAAATATTGCAGTTACCTGTGCTCAGCTGATCTCAAGCAAGTTACTGTCTCCTGCTTTTGCAGAAATTTCAATTCAATCCAGAGCACAGTAGCTAGGAACAAAGCTGATAGGCAGCTTTCCTCCTGCTGCCAAGCTACAATGTTTTACAGTATTACAGTACACTAAACAAGTGAATGTTTATATAATTCACATGATCATCATGACATTAGCAAAAGAAAAAAATATTAAGGTAAGCACAGGTACAAAAAATGTGACTGACCGAATCCTAGGGCAAGAACGCGACTCCCTGAATAAAACCCTTGAATGGAAGAAGGCTCAGAGGAAATAGCTAAGGAGGATGTGCCCATGAAACTCAGGGAATAGTACAGGACGTAACTGGACCACAGCTCTTGCTGTAATACAGATATTCTGAGATACAGAAGGTGCCTGTATTTCAACATGCAGGACCAGAGGGTGGCCTTTGTTTTAGATAAAATTATCAACAGTTCAGTGGATCAGCTGGTGGTGTTTCTCCACACGATGTGGGTGAAGCTTTGGATTAGATGGGTCCTTGACTGGGTATAGTTAAGGGAAGCTGTGTTTAATCAGGAAACTGGAAAAATGTTTTCTGCAAGACCAAGCAAGCCCAATCTGCTGGAAAATAAAAGTTGAGATAGCTACACAGAGGTGCTAAATCCATTGATATCACCTGCATAAGGCTATTAATAATGTTCAGCACACTCACACATTTTTCACAAACAACTCCTCCACTGCTGACCTTTAAGTTCCCATTTTCAGGGACACATACAAAGAGATGAGTCTTGGCACTGAAAAGCCTGCATTTGTTTGTTTCTAAAATTCAGGAACTCACTTGGGTTATGGATTAGGGTTTGCATGCAGATGGCTAACCCTGACCCGTGGCACCACTTACAAGGTAGCAACATGAGGAGTTTCAGGATGCTGCAGATTACAAAAAGAGAGTGATACTTGTACAGATGGCCAACCCTGACCTATGGCATCACTAACAAGACAGTGACATGAGAATGTCAGCATACTGTAGACAACAGAATGAGGGGGGGAGGGGGAGAGGGAATGAAGTAAGATTTAGTTTAACAGAATTAACAACCAACACAGATATTAACTGGGTATCCAATAGTAAATACCAGACCATGCTAGCAAATTAATTGAAGGGAGGCCACTGGGGAAGAGTGAAAGAGGCATGCTCTGTATTTGAGAAGGATGGAGGCAACATGAGAAATTATTTGAGATGCAGGACGAAAGGCACTACAGAGTTAAGTAAACCTTTTGATCAGGGTGGTTTAGGAGTCTCTGTTGAGCAGCTCTGTGTCTAACAAATGCAGCTTACAGCAGAACAGTAATTCTGTTTTGGTTCCAACCATAATTGTGAATAACTCACAAGGCTGGGGGTGCCCGGGTTGCTTTCCCTACTGCTGGCAAGGGAACACCTAGAGGAGACTTCTTGCCATCCTAACATTTACTGATTTTATAATACCTTGTAATTCTTCCCACCTTCAATTTAGACCTTTATGTTCCCCAGGCAGTCATGTGCCCATCTGTCTAATGTACCAAGAGTCTTATAATCTGTCCCCTTACTAGTGTTTTCTTTCTCTTTCCTGATGGTACCAATAATTTTTTATCTCAGATTAATTAATATGATCAAAGTGAGCTCTGAGCAGTTATTCTCAATCTATGTTTAGCATTACACATCCCTGGTTTAATTTCAGACTTAGTGAAAGGTCTGGCTATTGAAAAGCAGTGTTATTTATGTATTTGTTTGATTTTATGAGATTGCCTCTTTCCATTTTATCTGAGCCAAAGATGTAATCTTTGACAGCACCATTAGTCAGCCCCAGCTATGTGAACTTTTCTTCCTTCTAAGCTACTTAATTTGTTAACGTAACAGGCTTCCTGTTCCTTAAAGGGAGTTCTATTCAGAATCACTTTTTTCCTCCTTTCAAGTTACCTACAGTTGTGGACAGTGTAGCCCAGAACAGGATTTACACAGATGGGAAATAAGGAATAAGGATGTTAAATTTTGCTATTGATTGAATTTACACTTTTATAGCTTATAACGTAGTACTTAAGTGACATGTAAGAGGGCACGGTGTAGGAGACCACAGACATATTGGGCCAGGCTTGCCTAGTAATGGTGCCAGGGACAAACTTGGGTAATTATCAGGTCTGGACTGAAAGATAATTTGTAACTACTTTGAACACATAGCCTTGTTCTGCCATAGGAATTGTAAAGGTTACAATTTAGTTACTTATTTTACACAGTGTAAAGAGATGTAGTTTAAAAAGTGGAAAGTGGAGGATTTCTGATAAAGGGTCTCTCACAGGAGGCAGTGATGTAGCGGGGCAAGCAACTGCTTTAATGCCGGGAGGATAAAATTTGCAGAAAGACTTGAAGTTGCTGATAGATGAAAATAAAAAGGTAACAGATTTATGAAACCATTCACAAAATGCAGTGCTTCTTTCTACATGACACTGCTGCTTGTCTTGACGCTTGCTTCTTCCTGAACATTTCTAAGCATTACAAATCTACAACAAAAAGGTATTCAGACAGAAGCAGAACACATTTATTAGGGAAAGGAGCAATAGTGTAGTTATTTTTGCATTCATTTTCTACATGACACTGCTGCTTGTCTTGACGATTGTTTCTCAAAGATCAGTTTAAATGCAACATTTTAGAGCTGACATTTTTTTCTCATACATGGTGCTGTAAAACAGGTTCTGGATATCCAACTCCTGAAAAGGTTCAGCAAAGTTTGATGCTTAAGGTGAAGTACTTAAATGTTCAAAATATTTGTTCTGTTATGGAAGAAATGCATTTTTGCTTGGTTCTGTTAGTGCTGATGTGCAGTCTATGTAATAGGAAGCTGTACTTCTCATTGAAAAAATTAATTTGTGTTAGTGACTGTGGGAAGAAAGACCACTTTGTATTCACTTTCAGGTGCGTTAAAGCTGGGCTTTGTGTGGAAGATTTCACCTGCATTTGCTGTATGAAATGATGCTCAATATTCAGCTTCTACAAGCACCCATCAAGTAGAGGGTTAAGAGGGGTCATAGATGGAGTCCTCATATCAGGCTTTTAAGAGCAGAACTTCACCTAAAAACATTCCCAGTATTGATAGCTAAAAATCAAATGTATTTCTTACCCTGAGAAGTCTTAACTTTTCAATCAATCAGTCTGAGTACGCAGTAAGTCAAAAACTGAGGGAACACTATTACTTGAATAAAATTCAAAACAACCTTAAATCACACTGTAAAACTATGTGGGTTACTCGGGGTTGTTTTATTTTCTTGAGGGCTTTTTTTTTTTTGGTTGGGCTTTTGCTATTTTTTTTGTTTGTTTGTTTGTTTTTTGTTTTGTTTTGTTTTGGTTTGAATTTTTTTGGTAGAGGTCATGGAAGGCTGTATTAGAAAACTTGGTAGTGAAGTTCTATAGGAGATATTCTGAATGTTCTTGAGCCTCACTTTTTAAAGAACTGCTAGGAAAAAATCTATATATTGGATTGAAAAAAAACCCCCAAACAATGAAAAGAATTTAAAAGCAAGCCATAATGATTTTTAGGGATACTTGTCTTCACAAGTATCTTTGAATCTACAGTTTCTTTGTATAATTTTGGTTGTATATACTACGGACAGCTTACTGAACATTTCTAAGCATTACAAATCTACAACAAAAAGGTGTTCAGACAGAAGCAGAACACATTTATTAGGGAAAGGAGCAATAGTGTACTTATTTTTACATTCACTTTACCTGGTGAAAGAATATTAAATGACTTTTAGTATAAATTAAAAGATCACAACCCTTCAAAAATTGGTTACTCCACAAAAACATTAATGATAATAAACTTAATACTTATAATAAAACCCCAATATTTTCAGTTGAACTAATGTAGGACCATTTGAGTCAAGTCTTGAGTAAAGTCTGTTCAATACAAGTCTTGAAAAATCACTTACTTCACAGACATATTAATTGCAGCCTAGCTGATGTAGTTTGCGTGCAGGCATTGGGCTGCATGAAATAACCCTGCTGGAATGACAGCATATATTTGAAGTCATTTGCATATACAAAAGGAGTGCAAACAGTGATTATTTACAGAGGAGACATTAGGAAATGAAAATATTCTGCCACAGTAATTTCCTCCACCCAAGCCAGCAGAGTATATGTAATTGTTAATGTTGAGAGTTAAATAAAATTGCATAGTAAATGACTTTTTTTGCACCTGTTGTTCTTGCAAATAGCAAGGAGAAGTGCTTGCTCTTCCCTGATCACCATCTAATGTGCAATATTTCCTCTTTCTTCTGGTTTATATTCTTCCTTAACAGACAGGAATGCTTAACTTCTATTTAACAAAATAGTCCATTAACCCATGTTAGCACAAAGAAGTAGAGCATCCTCTTTGGTTTTCTTATGGGTCCTGACTCCTGTCAAGGTAAGTAGGGAAGAGGCTGGAAGCTTAATCAGGGTGTGAATCCTAGTGTCCACAGATATTCTGGGTAGTCCATGACAATGAACATCAGCAGACTTATTTTCATCACAGCACAAAATTAGCCATTTAATGTCTATTGTTCTCTAATTTTTCACTTACCATTCTAGAAATGTAAACCCAGGTGTCTCATTCCTATGTAAGCAGATGTGGAAGCTCATAAATTGAATTGCAACCTGAAGGAATGTGTTGATCTCAGATAGTTTGGTTGCCAGGGAAACTACATTCTCAGTCGGTGTATGCTTACAATAGCCTCTTTTTTCAAAGCTGTCTAAATTTCATGTTGTGGTACTCAGGAACAGACTAAGATAGAGAAATAGTAATATATGTCTACTAAATGTTATCACTGGTTTCTTAAATAATATTTACAAAAATAGGTCATACATTCTGTCTCAGAATATGTATTATTTTAATAGATATAAAGTAAACCTGAGAAGTATATAACGTACATTTTGATCCTTTTGGCTACTTTTCTGTGCTTCACTTATAGATCAGTCTCAATTAGAGCACAGTTACTTGTGCCATGAATGTCTAAAGTGATACTTCTCAACAAGATTTTTCCAGGAGATTTTTTTTTTTTTTCTCCTCCAAAGAGTGTATTTTTCCAAATTACTTTGTGGAATAAAAGCAGAAATAGGTATATGGAATCATGCTTCATCAATGAGGATGCTATAGGTCTCCACGTATGTTTTTTATGTGTCAGAATTTGAGAATTACTTTATAATAGTCCAAAATCTTAGATGATGGCATTCTTACGTTTACCACACCTACTCTATTAGTTAGAGCTTTCTTTAATGTATCCTATTTTTCCTTTGAGTATCATGAAGTCAGATTTGATTCAGTAAGAAAATCGAGTTTGCAAAGGTATCAGACTTTCTGGCTTTTAATTATCCAATGAAATAATTTTCAAAAATCATCTCTCTAAAATATACATGGATAGTGACAGAGTATAAAATTTGTACTGGTTCTCCATGGAGACAACTTGTGTGACTGACTGCCTGACTTCTTCACCATTTGTGAGTCAATGCAGTTCTCCAGATTCAGTACAGCAAAATAATCTGTCCTGTGCTGGTACAGAATGTGCATGCAGACTATTTCTATTTTTTCTACAGCAGCAACAGCAGCAGCTGCCTCACCTGTGTTATTTCCTTCCAGGCAGTGAAATACAGTAATATTAGGGTTTATTTTATTCTTTTCTGAGACTACCATCAATACCTCTTTTTTTTTCTTCTTTTTTAATTAAAAAAATCATAGTAATTTCATATTTTATCTATAAAAGCAGCTTGTAGGAGCTATCCAGAAGTTGTTCTGTTATGCAGTGACTTAAAATAACCAGTAAAACCCCAGAAAGTGTAGCAGACATGACAGATTTCTTGTGTCTGAATTATTTCTCAACAAATTATATTATCTCTAATAAAATAAATGAAGTAAATATCTCAATCAGAAGAATATTATTCTTAATATTCTCACTGGAACAACAGTTCACTTACTTAAAATGTGGGTCAGAAGGGAAGCTGGTTTAAATACTGTGTTTACAACTAATAGGTTACAGCAGGAAGGAAAATAGCCAAAAGATGAATTAGTGACAAGAACGAAGCTTTGAAACACTTCATTTTGAATAACATTCAGGTAGCTTAGCAAAGAAACTATTACTGAAGTGAAGGGAATGGCTGTGGGCATTGCAAAAACATGCTGTGTATTCCATGTTTGTAAAAGGAATTTAAAAAAAAAAAAAAAGTCATATATATTAGAAGACTGAAAACTGTAGAATTTTAAGGGTATGAACTCTGACTGGAGTTCAAATGGTGATAGCTTCTGGTATAAAATCCTGAGGATATTGGAAAGACCATAATCAATCAGTGACAAAATAGATTAAATTACTGATAGCTGATGATGCCCTGGTTCTGCCATTGATAAAGGAAATCCAAATGTTGCAATAAAACATTATAGATTGAGATTTATAAATATAAAATAAAAATTCAGCAGTTCAGAGTCAGTATTAAGAGGTAGTAAGTGGAGCTATGAGATGTTTCCTTGTACTGAAGAGAAAAGGAAAAAATCGCCAAGATTTAATTATTCTTCAAGGGCTTCCTGACGTGGTCAGTTTTCTTATTGACAGACCTCTGCTAGCTGTGGAAGAGGAAGACATTGAGGAAATCAGTAGGTGCTTTTACATTAGGAAATGAGCAAATTATAAGCCTACCAGGTGATCTGCCATTGTTAATTTTAATTTGGAAACTGGCACCCAGTAAACTGATTTATTAGGAAAAAAAAAAGCATACTTAGATGAATAATTCTATGAGATTAATGGCTAGATAATAATAAAGCTGAAAATTTCCTGTTATTTCTGCCAGGATATGTTTAAAGATTTCTTTGATGTAGTGATCTCAGAATACAAACTCTATGTCCAAGGCAGTGACCTTGAAGGATTATTATGCAAACACATTTTACTAAGATGTTATGCTAAAATCTTCAAGACATTGGGGAATCTGCAGGAGTATATGGAGGAATTCTGTAGGTACCAATGTGAGAAGTATTTAGAAAATGCAAGTAACCCTTGTACATTGGTTGCTTACACCTATTTGAAGATTTACATTATACAAATATTGACTTGCATTTGAATGGAGAAAGAGCTAACATAGGAGCTGAGAACAGCAGCTGTGATGTTGTGCAGAAGCTGATGATAAATAGATCTCCTATCTGTGCCATTAAGCTGGTTCTATCATGGCTACAAAGAACCCCGTGGTCTAAGTGAAGCCTAGGTGAATGAAACACCATTGTATGTTTTAGCTTATATTTTAAGGGAACTAAGGAGGTGACTTGAGAGTTAATATCACAACTATCAAACTGCTCTTGTGGACTGCAGTGATGAAGGGACACAGTATTTGTATTTCTGTCATTTATGTGGATGGTGGGAAAGAAAATCTTCATGCACCAGAAGGTTGACACTGAACTTTGACTGTTGAGTAGTTCAGTTCATGTTACTTGCTCCATTTGTGCACTGCGCTGCAGCTTGTGTAAGATAAGAGGCTTAGTTCTCTAAACTTCAATTTGACTAATCCCCTGACTATCTGGCCTATTTGAAGTGAAAGAAGTAAGTTCCAATTTTACATTCATATATCCATTTTTTGAAAACTTGTTTTCTGAGCTTCTGAGTAGTATCTTCCTACAATATCCCTCAAAATCAAAAGATGCAGTGCATGAATAAATTTGCTACCCTTTGTTGAAAGTAATGTCTTTTCAAACTACAATCTTGCATTGCTTTCTCTCTTGCCCTGTTCCCCATTTTCAAAGTGGTCACAATACAGTTATCTGGGATAAGTAAAAGCCTTTACTAAGGGCACATTTCTTTCAAGTCTCATCCTATAAAGAACATGTTATTAACAACTTAAAGTCTAGCACAGCTTTCTGAGATTTGTAGGTATACACTTGCCATTATGTTTTCAATCACCATGTTGGACTGCCTCATTTATCTCATGTAACGGACTAGAAGAGTGAGAGCCTGCAATAAGAAAGAGGGGGAAAATACCTTCTGGGAGTATTGATTTAATAAAAAAAAAATGTTTTTCTGAGCACTTAAAATTTATAAGCATTTGAGTGCATCTAATTCCCTGCCAAAATACATGCTTTCTATTCATAGAAGAATTACATAAATGAGCTGTCAGTTTGTCTTAGCATCTTCTCTTCTGCTTTAGTGAAATACACACTTCCCTTATATGCAGTCTGCTATTTGCAGTATAAATATCATTGACTATACCATACTTACTAGTGAATCTCTTCTTCTGATTTCTCCTTTAGTGTCTTTAACTCCCTTTGAAATGGCTAGGGGGGATGTTGTTGTTGTTGTTTGGGATTTTTTTCTTAATTAAATAATCATTATTTTCAAGTGGACTACCTCATTGAAGAAAAAAATTGCTGTCAACTGGCCTATGCCATTCATGAGTTACTCCAGCTTTTTAAAATAAGCCTATTGACACAAAATTTTCATAATTTTGGAAACAAGACATATATTTCAAATTAGTCATGTTCTAAAGTGATGTTTCACTAGATGCAATCTGTGTTTATTACTAAGTCATACCGTGAAGTTAGCTAGAATATCATAATAACAAGATGGGGTGGCATGCTAATCAGAGGCACAGTTTTCTTTCTGCTTATGCTGAGTCCATCTTGAATTCAATATGACAGTTCAGTGTCATGTTCCTGAAGTGTTGTGCAGCAGGAGGTGACTATCATGTGCTGTTTGTGGCCAAGTTAATATATTTCAGTATAACTCTTTTGTAAGTTTGAATAACAACAATTAAAATGAGAATTAAATACTTTGGCAGATTGTAGGAAAATTTCACTCTGGAGATCAGACTGTCTACAAATAGCCATCTGTATTACTCTTTAAGCCAGAATCCATTATGAAGTAGCCTTTTTTATTCTGCTTTTGAAAGACATAATTTACCTTTTTGCATAGATGTGATTTTTAATTTTTAATCAGTAAGCGTAGGGGAATAAATAAAATCTACCCAGTGTTCAGCTATCTAGTGTTAAGCCTGGGATATGTTTAATAAATACCAGCCAGAGATGTAAAGTAGGGCTACAGTGTTCCTTCTGGTATTTATTTCAGAATAAATAAAAATTTTAAAAGTCAAGCTTCACTCTGAGAAATGACTGATATACAGCATGTAACTGTTCAGAGGAACATTGACTGGAACCTCTGTTGCTCCACCTCCCATTGAGAGCCTCAGTCTGTAACACACTGTGCTCTCATCTTTTGTTGAAATGATACCTGATTGTTCTTTGTTCAGAAAAAGTTCAAAAGAATGTCGTCACTCTAGAACATTTATTTCCCTGTGCTTTGAGTGTTCTCCCAGCTGGAATTCAATAGAATTTTAAGGCTATACATTTTGTTTCTGGGATCGAAAGTAAAACTATCTATATACGTCCATTTTAGATATAATCTTTACTAACCATAATGGCAGTTTTTATGCTGGTTATTTTCAGATGTTTACCAGTATACATTAGCTCATGCCTTCATACTGGCACATATTAACAACACAACTAAAGAATGGTTTTTTTAAAGATAACAACATAATATAGGGTATAATAATACAGGAAATAATATAAAATAATATTATATATACTATTTTATATTATTTAGGCACCACTTGCTTCATGTTCAGCACATGCTTAATGATCAGCTTTACAGAGTTGGAAATAAGTGTCTATTTGAATTTAACTGTATTTGGTTGCTTTTGTTTTTTTTTTTTTTTAATAATCCTGCTTTCATTTAATTTCCTATTAGATATTTTACATACAAACCTAGTTCATCCTTGTGTTACCAGGTCACCTGATCCTGAAATGATTTCTGGGTTTAAAGTCACATTTTTAAGGAATGCATAAAAATTTGGTTAATCTTCACAGAAATTTTTCTGCCTCCTTGAGCTGACTAGATCATCACGTAAAGCTGAAGAATTTGATATATCATGAATTCTCCTGTTATTTTATCAGGTTGGAGTGAATTGAGTATTGAGATGTATTTTACTGATGAAAGAAAAACTTCAATGTGCTTGGCTACATGTTCTGCTATTAGTTAAATTTAAGCTTGTCTATGATTTTCTGAGACTTTTAGAAAGCATTGAGAGGACTGTCTGGTTTCAGGTAAGAAATAGAATGTCTTTCAATTATGGGTATGAAAAAATTCTTAAAAGAATTACAGAGTATAAACCTTAGGAAGGAACATGTTGTTTCCAGGAAAAATTGGGGTGAAACGCAATGAACAAAGTTTTTCATAAACTTAACTTGAAGGGGAAATTACAAACAAGCAGTATCACCTCCTTTGACCTGCTGGTCATGCTCCTTTTGATGCAGCCCAGCATATGGAGTATAGTCTTTCAGCTAGACAAGCGTGTTCCAATGTTAACTTCTTATTAAAGGGCTAAACGCATTAACCATTACACCAATTCCTTCCTGCAGAACTGGTGTGTCAATGCAGTTGGTCATACGAAGTATAAAGTTATTGACCAAACTGCTCAGTTTTCTAAGACTCCACCTTCTGATCCGCTGTTTTTGCTGCCTTGATAGCAACTTTTGCTGTGTTTGCTATTATGAGTGGAGTCAGTCCCACGTATATTGAGTTAATCATATGTATAAGTCTTCTGAGTAGGTCTTTATAATAAAATACTACTGTAAGTCATCTAATAAATATGCAAAAAACCTTGATGCAAAATCTGGCTCTATTTGCTCACTAATTACAAAAGACTTTATTTAAAAGTATCAAAAATAGTTAGTAGTTCTTAGCCATGCAGAATTTCCTTCTGTGGAATAGATATAGATATGTTTTGGTATTAGAAGACTGTTTTTAGAGGGACATTGAACAGTAATTTTCTTTTGAGTTGGACAGAATAATGTCAACATATTCAAAAGACATCCTGTCATCCATGGACCCTTTTTCATAATGCTTTGTTCTTGATGGAAATTGCATTGCAAGCTCTTGGTTTGAAGGATGAAAATATTTTTGGCTCAGGAGAGTACAGTTTTCACCTAGACAAGTCAAAGAGCACACTTTCAGTTTTTGCAGTGAAATGGTTAACTGAATTGTTGAGATTTCAGAAATGCTCATGGTTAGAAGACAATGAAGTGTGGATAATCTTACCATTATTCTACTCTGGATGATGTACAGTGATGAAAGATCACTTTGAGGAAATGGAAAACAATGATATTATTCAATGAACTGAAGTGACTTTATGTGGTACAGTAGCTGTGCAAAGTGCTTTTTCCTTGAAAAGGTCTAAAGCTTGAAAACAAAAGCTGGAGCAGCTCTTGCAATCTACTTCTGTGCATACCCACTTCTATGCCTTTTGTATTCCTCAGGGCATACTGACTTATTCAAAAACTGAAACAAAACCATTCTACATGGTCAAAATGGAGCTGATTCACATCAGAGGCAGCTGATAGCCATTTTCCTACAGTAAGCCATACTGCAATAGGCAGCTGCCTTGTTGCAGTACCAATGTATTGTGTGCATAGAGTAAATGTATAATTTTAGTGGGGTTTTTTTTTTGTTTGTTTGTTTTTTTTTTTCTGTCTTGTATTTCTCTGTTTGAGTGAAAGGTGACTCCAGAGTTACTGAAATAGAATGCCTTTGTAGTACTGGAACTCAAAGACGGTATATAGAGCTCCAAAATTTCACCAGTTCATAGTGGATATAAAACTAAACCCAAATTATGGTGAGAGTTTTCTTGCTTAAGATTATTTCCTCTGTAAATAATTTATTTTATGAATATCCTGTAATTCTTAAAGAAAAAGAAAAGAGTTCTCCAGAATTGTGAAATTCTGCAGTGTGTTTTCAAAGGTAGTTTGGTTTGGCACAGGGAAAGATTTAACTCTGGTTATTAAATCAACTTGCTTCTAAATTTTCAAAACCAGAAAGTTTTGGTTTGTCATTTTTTTGGGTGGGGTTGCATTCATTTTGATTTATTCTGTCAAAATATCAAGAATGAATAAATAAAATACATCAAACTCAGTAAACAATTCTGCAGATAAGGTTCTAGATAAAGAATTCAGTGCTAGTGAGGCTTAGAAGAATGAAATTAGAACAAAGAGTTCACTCCCTGAAATTCTTGTAGAATAAGATGGTCTAAATAACCTGATAGTTTCAATGCTGTACACTGCGTTCAGTACAGGGGAAAAAAAAATTAAAGCGTAAAATCATTGTTTTTGTAAGATGCAACTATTTTCCTGAACTCTTAAATTCTAAGAAAATTAAATTAACCACACTTATGTTCAGGATACTGAATGAAAAATAACTTAACCTTTTTGTTTAGATCAGCTGAAACACAGAAAAATGTTCAGAGAAAATGAGCATTTTTCTCCACATTTTTTTTTACTCCTTTAACCTGCATTAGTTAAGTGGTGTCCTGGGTTTAGCAGCAGCAGTCATTTTTTCTCCTTCTTGGTAGCTGGTGCAGTGCTGTGTTTTGACTTTCGGGCTGGGAACAAAGCTGATAGAGGTGATGTTTTGGTTTTTGGCAAGAAACAACAAACAAACTATGCAAGCATAAGCCTTTCCCTTAGAAATGCCTCTTTTCTTTGGAATATTGTTTATGACATAGGATTTGTACTTCAGCTTCTAAATAAAGTTTAGGAAACAAAAAATGGAGTCTGGTTCCACTGGAAATGCAAAATATACGTGTAGATAGCATGTGCTGATGTAAAGCAACTGGATTTTCAGCTTGGATGTTTGAGAATAGTCTGTTTACAGTAGCATAACAAGCTGACAGTTGTCCTTGTTATTTTTTTCCTTAAAATCACCCATGCATTTCTTCTTGCTTTTTGCCTCTGCATTCTTAGGGGTTTTTCTTCTTTCTCCTAAGCTTTAAACTTTTAAACGTATCTGAATACTGTATCCTCTTCTGCCTTCCCTTTCTTCCAGTATTTTCTGTCGGCAAATAATGAAATTATAAATCTTGGGTAGATATTCCTGCCAGAAGTGCTTCTTACTTTCTGCTCTAAAAATGAATACCATGCCACTTATAAATAGAAGAGTTTCCTAATTTTACAGTAATGTTTCAGGATGACTAGTTTTTTGATGTGTAATGTTCTTTCTTGTCTAGCTGTGTACCCTAACATGTATTCTCTGCAGATTAATTTCCCAGTATGAAGAACGTTATTGTACGTAGCAGTGTAAAAGAACATTATTTTCCATGTACAGAAACAAAAAGCACTTTCCCTCTATAGGGCTGCAGTAGTTGCATGAGGATGAGAAGAGCGTGCTCTTGTTAATTTTAGCTATGGCCTGACTTGATGGTTGACTTAGTAAAAAAAAATGTTTCTTGCTGTTTAGCTCTTTTCCTCCCCTGTTCAAGATTTCCAAATTGCCACTTTTAATAAATTAAAATAGTATATTGTATTTCTTCTGCTGCATTGTTCTATAATATTTTTGATACTGTTCTTCTTTTCTAGAATGTTGATAAAGATTTTATGTTAGCCCACTGCGTAGAAGGGGCTATAATACACTATTTGATGGTTTTTTGTAGTGGAACTGGTATGGTTGCCCCTGCAGCTAATGATGGGAATACAGCTTCAAACTGAAGTTTTTTGTCTTGTCCCCTGAATTGTTAGCATGATCCTTTTGCCCAATCTCTTGATTTGTCTCTAGTTTTATATCTGAAGATGAAGAAACATACTGACATCTCACCTTGAAAGTTCAACTCTGCCATCAGTGTTTGGAGCTTGCTTACATAACACATCAAACAAGCTCCCAAGGGTCTTACTTATTGCTATAATAATTTATATGTATGTATGTAATATATATATATATTTTAATAATAGTGTTCTTATACTTTGAAGATAGTCCTAGAAAGTGGAGGGACTCTAGACCCCCTAAGTGCAGTACTTCCACATCTCAGACGGCTGTAATAAAGCACTCTTGGGACCAAACTACATAACATGGTAGTTTGCTGTTATGCATCAATCTGGGCCAGCTGTTACATTATTAGTTATATGTCTCTCTTTCTGTTTGGCAAAAAGCCAAATATATTTTAAGAGTTTTTCTAACTTTTGGACATCATCGCGTTTTACTGTGTTTCTATGTAAAGGTTTTGGGTCTCTTAGCAAAAAACCCCATTTTGATATTGAAGAGGCCTTTTTTTTCTTTTAGGATATAGTTCTTATTCTGTTATAATCCTGCAAAGTGAACACATTTTGACATTAATTTACTATTGCTACAATACTTATGAAAATTATTATAATTTTAACGTGTAGTAACAATAAAATGATTTAATTTTCCCATAAAAAGCAGTTATTAACTAAGCTTTCCTTCCCCATGTATTCCCTCTGATTAACATTTATGCATAATTTTACACAGAATGGTGTTCTTTCAACTTCAAGATCCAGGAAGGGAGGCTGAAACCAGAAGGAAATATGTGAATAACTATAATAAAGGTTTTTGGAACTTGTTTTTGTGGAAATACAAAGGACACATCTGACAAATTTATTAACAGCCTCCCACTTTAGGGAGAACTACTGACAGCCTTCCATAAGGAAAACACTTTCTCAGTCAGAGGAAATGTTTTGATGTGAACATACTGATTTTTGTCTCTGCTCTTGGGAGAAAGTGGGCAGCCAGCTTTGTTTGTTATTTTTTACGGCATGGTACCCCTGGTGCTGTCAGGGGCACAGAAGAGTCCTACCAAAACTCTGTTTCTTTGTGAAGCTAACTACACAGGGATCTAGTTCCTGACTCCTAGGCAGGTCTTGCTTCAGCTAGCTCAGTTTCCCAAAGACGTGGCTCTTTAATTAGTTGGGGAGTCTTCAGCTATTTCCATGATTCAGTCACCCCACACAATAAGCCATTTGCACGCCATTGTATTTAGTCTCACTAAAACTAGTAATTAGCTGAATTTCATATCAATGCTGTGTTTGTGTAACTACTTGTGGAGTTTTACAGCATAAAAAGTGTATGTATTGAGACTCATAAACTCACGATTAGTGTCTAATCAGCAGTCTATCCTGAAAGAATATATCTGCCCCTTAAGAAAAGTGCCCTGGAAACCTAACTGGTAATAAAAGCTAGCTGTCCAGGTAGTTAACACTTCAAAAATGTATCTACGTATCACTAGCACTTTGTTAGGCAGCCTTACATTAGCACGAGATTCATAAATCAATATCCTAATAACATTTATCAAGGGTACTCTGGATTAGAGGAAATCCTGATAATTTACATTAAGTACAATTCCAGCAAAGATTCTTCAAGTTAGAGGTTATAAACTAAGAGACAGTTCCAGAAGGATGTATTTTTTCTGATAAATTATATTTCAGATATAAGAAACCCAGACTCCCTCTTGTCAGGTCATAGTTGATTGAAACACAGAGAAGACTTTGGGAATTAAACCCAAATGTACCTAATGACATGTATTCTTTCCTGACTACTTCATGTTCATTTTTTTCAAATTAAGGGAGTTAGTTTCTTCATTCTATGTTTTAGATAATAAAACACCTTCACAGTTTTCATTTGCATCTTCTCTGAAGTTACAGTGAATTCTAGACTATTGCCAAATAACAGGGTGTTATCTCCTGGGATAACGATGAGAAACATAGTTCTGCCCTTGGTACAGTTAGGATTGATGTCTCTTGTGCTTTCAATATCAAACTTCAAGAAGAGCCTGGGTGTGTCCTCTCCTGGACTTTCCAGGGTAGCTGAAGGGAGAAAATAGCTTAGAAAGCCTCCTTTGAACTTCTCCAGAGTCACCTGAGCCAGTTATCTCAGTATTTCCCTGTAGGTCCTCTGCTACACCTGTCTACCTGGGGGGGCCTACCTGGGCACTCACTGCAGCTTGGTATGTCCTTGCTGGCATGAGGACCCTAACCTGTAGATTCTGTCTGCCCTCCTGCTGTGGGGTTGGAAGTTAAGGTGTTTGTGTCTGCAGGGCTTCCGTGTTGATCCCGATCTCTTCATCCTCCCTGATGTTTCACAGCCTGCTCACCTGCTCCTACAGCTCCATACCCTGGTGAGGCAGCTCCTCCACAAACCCATAGCTCCTGCAAACAAGGATACCATCTCCATCTGCCTCCACTGTGGGGACAAACCCGAAGCACTTGGTGGCCACATCATCCTTCTGGGTCCAGCTTCTGGTCTGCTGTGAGAGCTGCTCCAGGTGCTGCTGGGACCATGTTGTTACACCAGCTCTGCTGGGTACTTGTATCCTGTCACAGGCAGAGTTTCTAGCCCCCAGCCATGCTCCCTTCTGAACCAATAGCAACAGACACCCTGAACCTTGAAGAGATCCTCGAAGTCCTCTGACAATCACAGGGGTTCTCATAAGATGGAGAAAATGTAGAAGCTGAGCCCAGAAATGACTGCCCAAAATGCTGCATCTCTCAGCTGTTTTTCCATGATGCTAGATGACATCCTTACAGTGCAGCATGACAGCTCTTTTAGCATTGATTGCTTCCCTTTATAGTCCCCTGCAGTTGGAGGGTTATCTGAAGAGGTTCCAGAATTGATCTCCTTGGAGCACTTTGCCTCCTACATATCTTTTGTCTCTAGGTTGCCTGCTTCATGAACAGCAGGCCCAGCTGACCTTGTCTTTCTTGGGTGTCAGTGCTGCTTGAAAGACAGTTTTCCTTGTGTCCTTATCATCCAGCCTCTTATTGTCTCTCTGTATAGTGTTTTATCCTTCCAGCATACCTACTTCTCCTGCCATTTTGGTGTCATCCACATAACCTGTGATCACTCCTTTGATCCAATCATCCAGATAATCTGTAAATATTGAGCACTAGGAGTATGAACATCTGTACCCTGGGGCTCCATGCCTAATGTCTGCCAGTTTGACTTTGAGCCATTCATCACCACCCTTTAGGGTAAGTATTTTAGTCCTTTTTCAACCAATCTTGTGTTTCATCTATCTAGTCTAGAGTTTGTCAACTTGTTCACAAGGATGTTGTATGAGAAGGTGTCAAAAGCCTTGCCAAAATCAAGGCAGATGACATCCATGGCTTGTCCATCACCCATTCAGCAAATTGTTTCAGAATAGAAGGCATCCAGATTTGTCGAGAACAGTTTACTTCTGGTAAATCCATATGGCTTCTCCCAGTCACCTTCTTGTCCATTGCGTTACTGCCAGTAGCTTTTCAGGAGACCTTTCCTCAGTTTTCCCAGGAAAGGAAGTAAGGCTGACAGACTAGTTTCATGGATCTTTCTTTTTGCCCTATTTCCAGATGGGAAAATTAATGGCTCTTTTCTGGGCATCTGGACTTCCCTTGATACCAGTGACCTTTCAAACATGAGAGAGAGTGTTTTCTAATGACGACAGCCATATGGTCAGTGGTCTGTGCTATTTTGTTGGTTTCCCAGCATTTCCATGCCTGCTTTCATCTTGTCCCCTCTGGTCACACTCATATCCAAGTTTTAGACAGCACTCCCCATTGAGTATTAACCAGCTCTGTTGGTAGCCAACCCATTGACAATATCCTTGTCCCATCTTGGTAACCAGATCCCATTCTTCTTAGAAGACATCAGATTATCTTCGACAAGCATCTTGTGGTCCCAGGCCCAAAAAGCTGCCTGTGACACAAGCCATGAAGGCAGGTGCTGACTGCTTAATATGCTTGCCTCTGCCTGCGCCCTTGCCCAGCACTGACAAGACTGAGGGGAAAGCAGCCTTATTTCTGGTTCTCTTTCCTTTACCCCTTGGGAATCTGTTGTGCTGCTTGTTTTTTCCTGGGTCATGTTTTGCAGAATCCCTGGTGCCCACATAGAAGAAGAGAGTGAATCCAGTGGGTTGGATCAGCCTTGGCAGTCCCTCCATGATGTGCTGGGCTTTGGCTCCAGGTGAGCAACAAACATTTTGTGACTGAGTGTTGAGTCAGCAGGTGGGTTCCACAGTATCCTGCAAAAGGTAAGTCTTGTAATACTTCTCCCTGAGGATTCTGACCTGTTGAGCAGAAGCTGCTGGCCTGGTTCTCTCTTTCAGGGGCCCTTGTTTGTTCTTCCCATAATTTTTCAGGATTCCATGCTTCTTTGTCTGAATTTTTCCAGGTGAGGGGTAAGCTGTTGTCATTCAGAAACAATTGTCTGTAATTAGGTTCTTTGAGATATTCCATGAGGAGGTTTTACTTGTATAGGGTATATGTGTGTGTTAATATATATATATATTAATATGTATATGGGTTTTCAAGGAGGGTATTAAATTTACTAATGTGATAGATTTGCAATTACATGAGATTTTTATTTAGCAGAGTAATACAGCAATATATTACATAATACAGCAATTGTACTACGTATTTGAATCACAGTAGAAATGTGACTGCTATTACAGGTCTCTGTGTCCTGATGGTGGGTGTTCCCAGTCACTAGGAAGGAGTATGTGGGTTGAAGTCAGCTCAAATTTGTTGGGGTTTTTTTCAAAGATTGTTTTATTAGTTCTCTGGTTTTATACTTTATGTTGGGTTGAGCCATGTACACACTTTCCCCTCCACACTCCAGGCTGGTAACACACGAGGAAGACATCAGTTTCTACTAATTATATCAGGGAAGGCTGTTTATACAAGTTGATGACACACTAGAGCATCCATTCATCCAAAACAAAGGTGACAAAGGTGACCCTCCAGTTCCCCTTGTGTTGAGATAAGCTTAGCTGGGTTTATAATTGATGGAGGTCAGTCTTTAAATTCTTCCTCTTTGTCCATAAATAAAACATTCTGAGCCTATCACATGGGAAAAGTAATAAGTGCTAAGTAGTAAGTAGTCTAGCATGTTGCATGTGTTTAACTTCTACCTAGTCCCACCCTCCATATTATAGATTTGTTCAATTCATGATAAATGGCAGTGAAGGTTATGCTCTGCTTGTCTCTTTCTTCAAGCCTTTTCTTCTTTATGTATCCTGAGCTCTTTTTTCTTCCCTCCTCTCCCTCTCCCATTTTATTTTGGGGGAATAAGTGCAATATTCAGTGGGTACTTTGTACTGTTAAGGCAGTAATAATTGGTGAAGCAGTTAGGACTTCATAAGCTATAGATAATTCTTGGATCCAAGATTCTCAGAGAAATAACAGTATTACTTCATAAAATAAAAGTCAGAAATGTATACAAATAAAAGTGCCTAAGTCCTCTTGTATCTGCAGATAATGTGAAATATCTTCTAAATGCCAGCTAAGATGGCAACAGTGCAGTTAAAATTACTATAATTATCATAGCCTTGTAATTGTTATTCCTGTGTCTCTCAAGCTGAGACCAGGCTGCTCACATCTTTAGAAGTATTTAGAACCCACAGCTCCATCAGAAGGCATATTTTCATGTACTAATAAGTCTTTTAAGAAATATATTAGAGAGATCACTGAGTTTTGTGTTTGTGTTTGCTTTTGTCAAATCCTAGCCATACAAAACTAGGAATTAGATGTTGGTTACTACTGAGGTTTTTAGCTACACATCTTGTGAAGGATTAAAAAAGGGTGTGTGTGAGCTGTGGTGGGCTGTTGAGGGTGTGGGAGCATAAGGGGTGACCGAATGAATCTGTGGCTCAAATGATGAGACATCGTAGGTGTGCAGTATTACTTGTGACTTCTGAGGAAAATCGAAAACAATAATAAACTGACATGAAAAATAAGGCACAGAGTTATTATGTGATGTCTTTCCAATTAAATATCTGTTGAAATATCTATAATCAAGGATGGAAATTTATATGTTCCTTTTATTTATTAGGCTCTATACATTTTGTATTGATGTGCAAATGTCTTGAAAGAAACAGAAAAGAAAGGAAAAAAAAGATATTTTAAGGGAACTAAAGTTCTGAAAATCATACATATTAAAAAAATCTCTACATGATGGTTGCTAGGATAGCGGGTAAACCTGAATGAAAGGTTTTCTGGATTCAGTTAGTGCTGGTCTGACACCACATTTAATGCTTTCGCGAACTTTGAATGTTTTCTATGGGAGAACTTGCCTTAAGGCTGTTTCACTCAACAAAGTGGCAACATGGTGTGCAAAATGACCTCCTGCCCACAGCTGATAGCAGAAACAACAGCACTTTGAAATCATGCCTCTGGGGAAGTTATAATGGTTTCTCAGAGGATTTGTAGAAGCAACTTATATTCAGCTTCTTGGCCTGACCATCTTCAGGCGCTATCACTCATTTAATGTTAAAGTGGCCTGCTGGAAGCCCATTGGAATGTAATTTTCTCTGTTTTTGTTTTACTGCCCTATTGATCTAGGAGATCTTTGCAGAAGGCTACGCTGGGCAAAGTTTTGTATGTTATATGCTGTGTTTGTATAGCTGAGAAATTATTCGCACCTCTCAACTGCACCAGCTGTTATATGGCCATCAAATGCTTAAATATATTTTGCTATACTGGAATCTTAACATGTGCAGACTCATGATTGCAGCTGCCAATAGAATGCTGTGCAACAATGGTAGCACTGATAGCTTACTCCGAAACGCCATCTTATGACTGTAACCTTCCTTCTACCATAGAGCTGCTTCCTACATGCTGTTCTTGGACACCTTTAAAGTCGGCAGAATACAGCATTCGAATTCCCCAATGTAAGCATCTTTATAACTGACTACTGTCCCTGCTACTTTCCTGGTGGAGATGTCTAACTCCTGGTGCATTTCATTGTCATTAAGGAATAACAAGCACATTCTGGATGAAACCTTGCGTGTGTGCTTGGTGCTTGAAACACAAGGCCTTGTTAATCTGATTGCATGTACATTTTAATGCTATCAGTATTTTCTGCACTGTTTTTCTGTGAAAGGCAAGTTACCTTCAGTAGAGACCATGAACATCTGAACGTGGTTTTTGGCAAAGTCTCTGCAGTAAAAATAGTTTGACTGACATTTTTCTGAATCACATCTCAGAATCTCTTCCCTTTGTATAGCTAGTAGTTAAAACATTGAAACAAATATGATGAAAACATCCTCTTAGTTGGTTGATTGCTTAAAAGCTGTATGGAATATTTATTTTGAATGCTCATTTTTAAATTGCAGCATTATTTCTGTTTTATAAGGAGCAATAAAATTCTCTACAGTTTTGGAAGTGTGTCTTCACCAGGATTAGTGAAATGGAGAATGAAAGAAAAGGTACCACTGTCTTTTTTTACATACAGTTGTGTCCAAAACCAGGACACTCATATGTATTTATCTGTGAGAAAAACTGCTGTAGACACTGAAGAAAAAGCACTCCATAAAAGAACCATATGAAAAAGAACAAGTAATAAATATTTAATTTTTGATTATATGAAAATTTAAACAAGTGTTTTAGAAAAGTGTAGTTGTATATGCTAAGTAAAGTATCCTTCTCATGCAGACCTGATGAGAATGACCATTTATACCATCACTATTTTCTAAGTGAAATAACGGTGAACAAAATGGTATGGATGGTCTATTTGGAACAAGGACATTTTGAGCTACATGTATTTATATAAAAAAATCTAAATATGAAATTAGACCCTGACTAAATCCTTCAAGCTTTTGATTTCTGCTTTTTTAAACCCACATAATTGGTAATATTATCTTAAAATTGCTATTTATTATTGCATTTTCTTAATATTTTCTGTATGTCTGTAATACTTTCTTAGTAAAAGTTGCTACTTTCAGTGCTAGTTCAAGGTGTTTTGGAGTGTTGTGGACAATGTATCATATTGAATCTGGTGAAACATAATTCATAGAGTCACAGAATGGGCTGGGTTGGAAGGGACCTTAAAGATCATCTAGCTCCAACACCCCTACCATAGGCAGGGTCATCTTCCACTATACTAAGTTGCTCAAAGCCTCATCTGACCTGGCCTTGAACACTGCCAGGAAGGAGGAATCCACAACTTCTCTGGGCAGCCTGTGTCAGTGCCTCATCACTCTCATAGTCTTTGCACCAACTTGATTTTTTATTTTTTTAATTGTAAAGCTGTCCATACAACACTATATAAACTGAGTTAGACACAGGATTTCACTTGAATGAATCATAAATGTTATATGGTATTCTAAATATGGTCAATTATTTATTTTATTTTTTGGTGGAGACAGTAAATACTGATTTAAAACACTTAATCTCATATTTTATAGCAATTAGTTAAAAACAAATTACCCACTGTGAAATAATAATAAAAAAAAAGTAAAGTAAGTAGTTAATTTGCTCTTGCAGATTCCTTTTGAAGAACTATTTTTAAGCCAAAAGCCCTGTCTGCACTAGGTAGATATAGGTAATTTATTCCAGGATGTGTTCATGAAAATAAATGCAAAAGACCTTCTCACAATGTCTTTTTCAACCTTGAAATAAGTTAAATAAAGTCCCTTAGTTGTTCATAAACCATAAACTCGTGTAGCTTTGGTGATGTATGCTCTGCCAAAGAGTCAGACTCCTTAGCAATGAAATAAATATCCTGATCAATAAAGTAGATTAGGAATAAAAGACAGAGTGTAAGAGGAAGATTCTAGGTAGGACAGTGAACAGCTGTAGTTGTTTGATCTTGTTTTTATACAAAACCTGGCCAAACTAAAAATAGAAGTGCTAGGACTATCTTCTGTTGAACAAATTTTATTTTTAATCTTAAATAAATAATCATGGTCAGTCAAAACGTAAAGTTTAAACTTAAAAAACTCCTAAGTTTAACAGGATTTCATGTTAAGTCCTGTTAAACTGATTCTGAAAGGCTGCAGCCAGCACTGAGAGCCTTCATAACCCTTTCCAAACTTGCAGCTATAGTGCTGTGGTGTATCAGGTAGATATGTCAGAGGTAAGAAGTCTGGGTTAGTAGAGTCCTGTGGCATGGTGGGGTTTTTTTGGTGTTTGGAAGCTTGGGAAAAAATAGTCTATTGGGTCAATTTATGCCTACTATAGCACCAGCACATACAGGAGGAGGAGCTCCTCCTCAGTTTACAGGAACTGCACCTTCCACCAGCTGCAGGGTTAGCATAGGAACATTTAAAGGAGGTGATTGTGGTAAAAAAGTTATACAGTTTAGTGGTGGTAAGGTATTTTAAGTTATTTGACTGTATACTTAGCAAATTAAACATCCAGGAAGGATCAGAGGTACAGTATTATTTAATCGGTGAGAATGGAGAACACTCAGTTTGCTCCTCCTGCAGTCAGCCAAGGAGAGAGCCTAGACCACTGCTTCTGGTATGAAACCCACCAAGCTGACACAAGGACAGAAATGCTCTCCCTAGTTTACTATTTAAACTGATAGGGCTAATTGATTAAACAGGGTTAGGAGTTACTACAGGATGCAGAGGAAGTAGCAATTTGCAGTGGGGCAGTGGTACTTCTGGGATTTTATGGAAGGAGATTTGGGGGTGTGTGTAGTGTATTATGGGATACTTAGGGGAAAGAGTAAAGGCAGGAAAAAGGAGGGATCTATGTGGGTTTGGGAGGAACAGGCTTGGGAAAATAAAGGGAAGAAGGGATAAAGAGGTCTGGTCATGTTCAAACAGCTTGATGGTCTGTAACCTTATATGACAGAGCTCTTGCGCTTGTCCTATATTCATATTGAATATTAATTCTATATTCTGTGATGGTATACTATCTATCCTCTCTGTATGTGTGCATGCACACAAGGAAATAATTAGTTAGACTAGCAGAGAGGGAGGTTGAGAGGTTTGAGTACCATCTACTAAAGCTGGATCACTGGCATGAGGAATTTGAGGGTCTAGTGAATGACAACTGCAGGACACAAGGTTATGGGTACCGGTTAGCAAAATCCAGTCTTGATCAGCTGAAGAAGAAACACGGAATCAAGCCATCCATCACTGATGTTTTTGTGAGTCCTGTGTTTGTGTTGGTGCACCTAAAGGTACTACTCTCTGTCTCTATTTGTGTGGTTGGTCATATATACACTGTGGAGGGTGTGTCTGCACCTATGGGGAATATGTGCTTGGCCTCATTATATCCTGTAGACACAGAACTGCACCAGCCTCTCTGAGACAGGAGAAATCCCCTAAGACCAGTTCCCAGTGGGTACAGTTGCCTCTAACAGAATATCGGACGCATGAGAGAAAAGCAGAATATAGAAATGAATGGAGTGATGATTCAAATATATTCTACAGAACAGCCAGAGCAGTTATATGACAACACTGTTAAAATTTGGAAATGCATATTGCAGCCAAGCAGTCTTATCTTGGATAACAGGCAGTGAAAAGAAATCTTCATTTACCCAAAACAGCTGCATAACATCACTTGCTTCTTCCTAATGGGTTATTAACAACTTGCAGCTTAAAGAATTTCTAAAATGTGGTAAGGGCCCAGAGTCAGAGAGATGTTGGACAGGGTGTGTGAATCGGCAGTGGAGGCTGGGAGAGCTTACCAAGAGCCTGCAGTCAAGTTTCACTTTCATAGATATGATCAGTATCCAGGTATGTTTTGTGGGAAAGGGGAGAATGAGAATGGGCTAGAAGACTGCTGGTAAACAAGTATGTGTTCTTTATCCCATTTAAAATAATAGGGTCAGAAGTTATACTGAACGCAGTACTTAAGACAGAAGCAACTTTTTTCCTTGATCTTTCACTGGAAAATTACATTAAACAAGTCATTATATTAATCCTAACTCTGTGGGGCTTTTTCCCATTATGTGTGGGATTATGCTAAGGAGTTGAAACCTAAATCAGTTAAGGAAAGTGGGTAAGTGTTGTTAAGTCTGTATGTAAGAGGTTTTCATCAATGATAAGAAAGATAATTCACAGAATTATTTGTGGATTGGTATTTAAAAACAGGTTAGGTAAACACAGCTCATCCTTAAAACAATTCTGGAAAAAAACCCCAAAACAAAATAAAATGTGTACTACTCAGTGTTCTACATTTATAAGCAGAATTGCTTAAATCCCTGGGTGCCTGATAGATTTAAAGGCTCATGAATGATCATAGAACTTGCTATACTTAGGTATTTTTTTGGCTCTTGATATTTGACTGCTCTCTCATTACTGTCACTACACTGAAGCTATAGTGATTAGGGGCTTAGTGGGTAAAGGCTCATTACAGGTGCAAATGAAAAAAAAAGGATGCTTTTTTTGTTACTGAATTAAAAAAAACCCACAAACCCCCCCAAAAAATAGAACTCCATATAATATGCTGTTTTCAAGTGTATAATGATACAGTATTCTATGCCTGAACAGCAACTGCAGTAAGATGTTGAATGCCAAAGTCTAAATTAAAGTACTATCTGCTGACCTTCACATTATTAGTACCAGAAAAATATATAGTTGTAATAACTGTGCTTCAGTAAGTTAGCTTGCTCATATTCAGGCTTATGCCTGAATTGCAAATGAGAGTTCTATTGTAAAGATAGGATTAGATTATTGGGTATTTCTGCTCCTGTTGATTCTTGGAAGTCAGAAGAATAAGTATATACAGACAAAGCTGATATAAAACATAATGAATGGATACAAGCTAAACTCGTCATACTTTATTAAAAGCAAATAAAAATATTTGCCCATTTCATAGCTGTAACGTTTGAAAGTCCCTATAAGTAATACACTCACATTTGGGGTTGATCTGGTTGAGACTTGAGTAATTCCCTAATGCTGTGTAGGGTTTTTTCCTGAATAACTGATCCTGTTCTTCACATTTCAGATTCAGTAAATGGTATGGGCTGATAGATAACCCAACATTATGTTTTGGTTTGGTTTTGTTTTTAATTTTAGAAGCCTTCAGTCTCTAGACTATTGTCTGAGAGCATTGTTTTACTCTTATGAAATGTAAAAAGATTTTACTTTTCTGTTAGTAGACATAAAATCTAAGCTTGTGTATCTTGGAAAGTATCAACCCAGGCAAAAAATACTGTAAATGTATACAAAAGAAAAGACATATCAAAGACTGGTATTTCCTCAAATTCATCTTTCCCACTGAGTGAGGTATAGTCATCTGATGAAGTAAATATTCCTTTGTTCCATGAAAATCTTGGTATATATTAACATTTTTCTTTTAAAATTGTATTTGATACAACCTCTAATTCCTGTAGGAGGTGTTACTACTTCAAAAGAGTTATGTGAAAGTAAGTCAAACTTTTCATGGGGAGGACATTGTGGATACTAGCCAGCAGCTGATAACAACAGTACGCTACAGATCAAAACAGTACTTATATGTTCATGCCTAACTCAAAGTTCCATTGTGCTTTTCCCTCTATAAATCAAGCACAGTGTCTACCTTAACAGGATGCTATTTAAACAGAGTGATTTAACCTTTAATAAACTAAACGATAAATGATATCTTTTCGTCATACATTTACTCCAAGCAGTTATTTTCTAGAATTGGAACTGTAAATGCCATCCATACAGCTAGCTGATCGAAACCAACTGAAAGATGATTAACTCAGAACCACTCCCTGCTTAGACTACAGCAGGTTTTGCAGGTCCATTTAATTGTGAGATTTGAACTCATTCTGAAACTTCATTATAATTATTCCACTTATGCCACTGGAGAGTGCGAATGTGAGATTTAAAAATGAAAAAAAAATAAAAATGTAGGCTTTAACTCTTGTACTAAATGATGCAATCATTAAATTTAAGCCATAACAGACTTCTAAACCTGTGTATACAGTGCTAAATAGGGACACAAAGGTGGTCAGATGACAGTGTTCTACCCTATAATTTAGGCAAAATATTTTTTCAATGATTTCGTGAAGAAGACATCCATAAGCTTTGATTACTATTATTTGTATGTAGTTTTGTTTTTCAGTGAAATCACTTCCTCTTCTTTAAGAAATAAAACAAACTTGATGGAATAGATACATCAAACATCAAGGCCTATGCAGGTTGCTTTGTTGTTGGGCAACTAGTTGCCAGCAAGTCTTGGATATGTCTTAGCTTAGCCAGGAAATTTTATATTCTTGCCTTCTACAGAGCAGAGATCACCAGAAATCTCACTGAAGCTTTAAAGATTTTTGTCCAGCACCAGTTTTTTTTTTTTCTCTAGAAATAATCTTAGGTAAACATTAATGAAACAAATCAGCATTTTTAGTATTAGGCACAACTTCGTCAAAGGAATGGCATGGGAAATCAAAAAGCAGTAGACCTGGCTAGGAACTGGCTGGTAAAACATAAATGTCAGAAAAGACTTAATAAAAAACAGGGCAGAAGCATCCTTCCTATTACCCCAGCTTCACTAAATAGTACTGAGAAACTGGAGGAAGGGCTGGGAAAGACTTCTAGGGCTGATAACCCAAGCATGACAACGAGTCCTTGACTGTTTGGTTTGGATAAGTAATAGCCACCAGACTTACAGGTTGGAAACTTCATCTTCAGGAGAGCTTTCTGATTAGGCTACCCTATGAGGGGGGAAAAAAAAAAAGTTATGTCCATCTCCCTGATACATAGAGTTTCACTGTTTCCAAGATTAAGACTTTGATTTTTTTAATAAGAATAGGCTTGGGTTGGACCAAAACCACACTAAATATTTTATTTTTACTCTACAGGGAAAACTCAGTGATTTCACTCTTTCCCCAGTTTTAACTATACACTGTTTCCAAATGTTAACATTAAAAATGTTAACTGAGGCATAAATCAGCGCACAGTAAATCAACACTCATGTAGTTGGGCAAATGTGTAGCAAAGCACAGTCTGCTTCTAAATATATAGGGGTTTACAGGCACTTTAAACTGTATGTTTCATCTAATACTTTTTATTGTTTCAGAAATATGAATAATGAATATTTTTCAAACCTTCGCTGTGTCACTTGAGGAATATTTTGTAAGCTGCTGTTAAATACTAAGTCTGGAATACAGATTTGCTACATTTAACCGTTTTTAAAAGTCTGAGAAATAAATTGTTTGCCTAAGTATGGTGTTCTAGATTGACAATTTCTGGTCTTAAAAATCTTGTAAACAAACAGTCCATTCATCATGACTTAAAGCTTTCTTGCTATGTAGAAAAGTTGATGTTAGAGAAAAAGGCAATTTAAAAGCAGATGAAATATTCTGATGTCTTATTTCTTAGTGTGAGTAATGTATGGTACAGCTGAAGTAAACATTTTGATAGCTTTTCCTTTTATTCTGTAATTGTGCCTTGTCACTTTTGACTTGTACGTATCTACTATACAAATACAGAAGGCAGCAGTGTGAACTTTTCTGTATCTTGCAAACATGTGAGGACCTTCTCACTTCACACTCAGTTGAAAAGCTATTAATTAACACTAATACATCTTTATGGGACTAGATTTATAAAACAAAAGAGCTGGTGCTGTATAAAAAAAAAAAGAACTGGCGCTGAGACTGGAAGCCCACACTAGATGCATTATGGGGATTTACCTTGGACTCACCCTAGTCTAATTCTAGGGACTCAATGTACCTTAGAGCTTGGACTGCATCTTCTGGTTCATCCTCGTCTGAAAGAAACGCTGTTCCTGCACTTCATGTGAACCATGGCACAGAAAGTGGGCACAGTCAGATTTGTTTCAAAAGCATGATCTTAAACTCACCTGAAATGATAATGTAAAAACACTCTTAGGGTACTTGTGTCCCATTGCTTTTCCTTCAAAATGCTTCATGTAATGTCAATATTCCTTGAAAATGTTTTTTCCTGTGATGGGGACAGCCAGCCTATTTTGCGCTGAACTGATATTTCCTGTCCTGTTCTAAACTGACACAACTTCCAGTTGTTATCTAACTAGGATTCATTTTACCTACTTTTAGTTGAGTAAGATTATTTTTTTAATATCAGAAAGTCATCCAGACTCCACTGTCTGCTAGAAAGAAATGCACCTCCAGATGGAGATTCGTCACCTGTTCTAGGATGCAATGGATCACTTTCCTATGGAGAAAGTGCCACTTTCTTCATATGCTAGAAAGAGATCCTAACCCTGAAGATATCTAAATTTAGAAGGTTATGTCAAGATGAAAATAATTTCATGCTAATTCATCTGAGCTAATTTTGAACTCCTTCCTTGTCACAATGGCTTAGGTTGCAAGTTAATCTCTGTCCGTTTCTTATATTAATTGGAACTAGTTATTAATTAGAATCATAGAATCAATTTGAAAGGAACCCATAAAGATCATGGAGTACAAATCCCTGCTCATTGCAGGACCATGTAGAACTAAACATATGACTTAGAGTGCATCCAGAACTCTGACAGGCTTGGAGCCATGACCACTTCCCTGGTCTTCACTGACCACCTTCCCAGTGAAGAACATTTTCCTAATGTCCAATCTGAACTTCCCCCGATGCAACTTCATTCCATTTCCTCATGTCCTATCACTGGTCACCATGTTAGAAAAGAGTGAAGTTTTTAAGATAAATAATCATATAAAATGGTAGGAACGATTATGTTTAAGAGGTTTATAAATCAATAGTGTGATTTTGTAGATTAGAAAGAGCTATAATTTTGCAGTTCTGTCTGTCCAGTATCGTGGTCAACCTGTAACCAGTGATACAATGGTAGTCTTGGTAGCAAGAGCTCATATGACCATAAATGGTGAAGGGTGTATGGGTGAATTTAGAAAGATATATTGTGAAATTCTATCCAAGCAGAACCTAGAAATTAACAGAGGTAGCCAAGGGAAAATAGAACAATGCTGGCGTCCACATAATGGCTGGGATATGTCCAGAGGACAAAAAGGTGAAAAGAACAAGCCGAGGAAGACTCCTTACTTCATCCGAGGAAGACTCCTTACTTCATCAGGACGACCACCAGAGGGGGCTGCGCAAGCGCAGAAGAGGCTGATGTTACAATAGACTGACGTGGCAATCCTTAATGCATATGTATTAGTGAATGATGCAATCTATATCGAATATGTATAAATTGCGAACGCGATGTGACGAGACCAAAGCCAGATTTGGGCGCGTGCCCCTGGTTTCCCAGCGCTGCAATAAAGCACCTCATATAACCATTCCGGTGGTTATGTGTCAGTTCCTACGCTAACAACCAGAGAGGACACCAGCACTTCCCTCTCCATTGACCCCCTTGAGGAAGTTGTAGACTGTGATGAGGCAGACCCTTCAGCCTTCTCTTCTCCAAGCTGGACAAGCCAAGTGACCTGAGCCGCTCCTCCTAAGTCTTGCCTTTCACCACCTTGGTTGCCATCCTCTGGAAACACTCTAATAGTTTGATGTCCTTCTTGTATTAAGGCTCCAAAAACTGCACACTGTACTTGAGGTGGGGCTGCACTAGTCTATTATGGAGTGGGACGATCAGCTTCACCAACCACCCAGCTACGATATGTTTGATGCACCCCAGGATATGGTTGATCTGTCTAATTGCCAGGGCACACTGTTACCTCATATTCAACTTGCTATCTACCCGTACCTCAGATCTCTTTCTGTGCGGCTGCTCTACAGCCTCTCATCCTCCAATTTGCATGTATAACCAAGATTACTTTTTCCTCTGTGCAGAATCTGGCACTCGCTCTTGTTAAATGTCATATGAATAATTGCCCAGCTGTCTAGTTTATCCATATTTCTCTGTAAGGCCTAACATTAAAGGAGTCCACAGGTCCTCCTAATTTAGTATAATCCTAATAGGTGTTCCAAGGAAGAAGCTAAAGAACTGTTTTATAAACTCTGGGCCACATATTAAAATGTAACTTTTAAAAATACATCTTGCATAGATTTGCATTTGTGAGCAGGGGAGTATGGCTTCGGTTCTGTGCCTCTTAAACACATTATAAAGCTGAATAGTGAAAGATGCATCCTAGTCTTCCGTCTCCACCCTAGACCCAGAACTGCAGTTGCTACAGGAGTTTCTTACATGTTGACGAAATCAATTTCTTCAGAATAATACAGTGTATTATATTGTCTTCCATAACAACTTTGTGTCTGATATTGAATATGCTTGCTCAGTGAGAGAATGGGAGAATATTTTCTACATATGCTCATATAACATATCTTGTTTATATTAATTCTATTAAAAATATATCACCCTATGAAGTACAGTTTATGATAAAGTATGGATGGTCTCAAAGGTAAAACCTTTTTTTTTTTTCTGAATTATATACCTCTTGCCCTCTTTTGTTACCTCCATCTGTTAATGTGAAGCTGAAACTACCAGCCCCACAAAAAGAAAACCTATGACTTTGTAAAATCCTCAGGAGTGCTATGGTAGTGATTATTAAATGACTTAAATGACACGAGGAAAGTCAGATATTTACTATTTGTCTGCATCCTTAGGGAGCTATTGTAGAACTGCAATATCCTAGTTCCATCAGTGACTGTACAGGAGAATGAAGGCTATACAAGAACAGAGCTAAGAAGCCTCAAACACCTGCAAGAACCATTAATAACAGGTCATATTATCTTGGGGGGAGGCATCTCAGAGGTACAGGTACACTCAGCACATGATACAAATATCAGAATGTATTACAGCTGAGTTTTGTGATTGATTATAGCTTTTATGTGTTTTTACATGCTAATTACTTTGCAAATCATCTCTTTGAAGATCTCCCCTACCTCTTCCTTTTATTTATTTTTTTAATTAAGTATGGAGGCCATTTGTCTTTTTTTTTGTTTGTTTTGTGTTGAGATGTCTCCCACATCTTACTTCAGAAGCCTGATGTTGTTGCTGGTTACATTCTTTTCAGTAAGACATTTATGTAGAAAATACAGGAAACAAACATGTTTCTGCGCTATATACAATATTGACAAAATGACTGCATTTTTCACCTGTGATAAAAATGACCTAATTAAACATGTCATCAGTGACAGGGGGTTTGAATGGTTAATTGAAACCAGTTTTATACTTGGTTCCAGCAATTTCTGTGAAATAATTATTTACCTGATCAGCAGAATGGATCCAAGGAAGAAAAGCAAATGCCAGGTGTTGTTCTGCCTTTTCAATCTATTTCCACAGTCAAAGTCTGCAGCATTTTTTTATACTCTTTGGCTCTATCAAAATAAGCAGCTAGATGACAGTTGGTCCATGTTAACTTGAGAGGGGAGCAGCAGAGGTCAGCTTTCAATGTCTGAAAGCTTCCTTTCTGAGCAAAAAGGAAAATAAATAAATAAATAAATAAATAAAGAAGGAAAAAAAGTACCAGTTAGCAATTATTTTTTAAAAAGGCTTTCACAGTGATGCTAATGCTTGTTTGGCTGGTAACAACGAGTAAAAGAAAAATGGGAAGATGCTTGGACTATAGGAACCATGGCATGCAAGCTAAACTTTAGCATTGTTCCTGCCAGATTTTCAAAAGAGCTGTATAGGAGAGTTTACGTACAGATTTTATTATTTTTTTTTAATTATAGTTTCAAACAAATGTTTAAAGAGAGATGTTCACATAGAAGTTCACTAAGGGCATGTTCATAAAAGTCATCTTTTTGTATTGAAAAGGAAATCTTTATACACTTCTTTTTGTGTTCTATTGAGACTTTTAGGTAGTAGGAGATACATCTTTCTCTTTCCTGAATGATTTCCAGGTTTCTGGAATATAGTGGCTCTTCTTTGCTTTTACAGACATGGTTGTCTTTCCTGGGGAGCTTAATCACAGCTTTTGATCCTGAATTGGGGGAATGGGGACATTTCCAGGTCAGCAACAATCACAGCTGAAATTTTTACTGGACGAACCATCTCTGATGCATCACCTGTTGATTTACTAATGGTGCAGAAAGTCTCATTCATACCAGTTCTTGTACTGTAATGAATGATAGAGGGTTTTTTACATGACTCAACGCAGTTATACTGTGCTTATGTATACACACATACATACATATGTACACGTGTGTGTGTGTGTGAGTGTGTGTAACTGTTTTCCAGTCTTAGGCTTTTCCTTCCTTTGTTAATATTTCTGCATTTACACCTGGAATTGTTAAGATGATTTCATGACTGAGATGCAAAAATGTGCAATGTGCATTTTTTTTTGTTTTATTTTTAATAGAGTGGGACACATCGTCAATTTGGGGTGTATTTCATTTAGTTCCAAGGGTGTATTTCAATAATGAATTTGTCTTGTTACATTGTGCAATCCAACAATAACTTGGTATCACCTTCATTGCTGGTATGCAGTAGCTATTTAGAGTACAATAGCTGTTTTTTCCAGGCTTCTTTGTCACCTTTGTTGGGCTAATATTTTCTCAGCTTGACTTGCTGGTATTCCTAGTGTGCACATCTTCCACAGATGGAACCAGGCATCCTACTGCTATTTAGTTTGATAGTAGACCAAAGTGATCTACTCATGAGAGCAGCTGTCCCTAGAAAAATGAAGAAAGCAGGTATGGTGCTTTGGCTGGCACAGACTTGCAATTTCGTGTCTTAAGAGCTTACTGCAGTGTGTCAGCTCAGATCTGGGCCTTAGTAAGGTATAGAAACAGACATTCTCTCCACAGTTGCCGTCATTTCATTCTTGAATTTGCAGGAAATGTCTTGAGTTTCATGTCCTTATTGATGGGATTGCATGTTAAGAAAGCCACTGAAGTTTCATAAAACGTACACCCTGATTTTGTCAGTTGCCCTTGAGGATAATTTGTGTCTTTTTTTCATCTTTCTTTGTAAGCGCGAAAAAGTCACTGAAATTAACCACTGCTTTTTAAACTACCAACAGTTAGGGAATGCCACTTTTCATGTATCACAAAGCACAATCACAGCTGTCATATCTTATGCAGTAACACTCTTTTGCCTACATTTTACAAAAGAGATCAGAATCTTGGAAAGATATTTGGATTTTTTTTAAGAAGAGATAATTTGAAGTAATATTGAATGTCTTTCTTGCAGAGGTTTATGCACTCATCATCCTTGAGAAATCATGCTCTTTGTATGTCATGCACGTATATGTCTTGTTGGGAGGCAGCTAAGTTTTTACTTCAGCTTGCTGTTACATGAATGATCCACCTGTTTGAAAGGTGGGAGCCTTCCTTCACAAGGTAGGAAAGAGTCAAGGCAAGGTGGCAGGCAAAGAAGCAAAGAGACAGTACTCTGATCCTCTTAATGTAAAGGAAGAAGCCTGCACTTACTTCATGAAGGGTTGGTGTGGCAGTGGATGGAAGAGTTAGGAGAAATACAGGATGACATAGACAGTTATTGAAAAACTGTAAAAGAAGGGCTGCATTATTTCCATGCACTATCATGCAGCTGGAGGCTGCATCAAGAAGCCTTGTTGACTCAAGAAAACTCACTGTTTGTGAATGTAAAACCTCCTTTTAGGATGCTGATAACTAGTTTTTTAGCTGTATTCTAATGCAGTTTAGGGTGCTTTTTCAGATGATAGGTGAAGGCTTTCCATCTTCTGTGTTGGATGCAGCCTGTGACTTCCTGTGTGTGTCTTTGAGGAAGGTGATTTTGCATATGTAGGGAGAGGTCTGTTATTTTTGTGAGTGAAAGCTCTATGGTAAGCCTGCAAAGGGTGTGTGAAAGGACTGTCTAATACATAGGTAGTAAAAGGATACCTGCCCCATTTGAGATTTTTATTTCCCAAGCATTTCATATCAGAAAAATCTAATGCATCTGGATAATCATATATCACAGTGTATCCAGAACTGCTTACCCAAACCCCATTTTTCCCTCCTCTTTCTTAAAAAAATAGTTGTCTTATTTCTAACAGTTCTGGTCCTTGGTAAAACTCAAAAGCTTTGCACATGTATCTGACGAGATATACTTGGTATACTTGACGTCAAGCAAAGTTTTGCCAGGGACAGATTTCTGTTAAATTCCTCAATATTTGAGATAAGACTCCTTATTCAGTGTTTGCTCTTTTGCCACCAAAGTCTCTTGAAAAGAAGTTAAACAACCAATTTGCAAATGTAGTTGCAAATCATCCCAGATTTCCTTCACATTTCCATACATGTAGAAACGTGCAGATACTGAAAAGGTATTTCTTAAAGATTATTAGTGATTCTCAGTTTTTGTTCCTCCACTGCAAGGCAATTTGTAATTCTACCAGACCTGGGTTTAACTATTTTTATTTATTTGATTACATAAATATCGCAAAATTGGTTCATAACTACTGAACTTTTGAATGAACACAGATTTTGACAAGAGTTTTTTAACTATCCAGGACCAAATGGTAGAACGGGAATTTTTACATGTACTTTATTCTAATGGTTTCCAAGGAAGCTTGTACATGAAAACCTTTGCCTCTTTGCATAGACTGAACCAGAAAGCTGTCCTTAATACAAAATTGTGCAAAGTGTCATAGTATTCCAAAGTGGTGGAGTACCAGAAGCGGTACTCTGATACCAGGAGATTATGTAGCTGCCATTTTCACATTTTTTTACATAAGTAGGAATTTTATTTTTATTAATTTATTTTGTGAGCTCTTCTGCAATACTATTCCAGCATTTATGCTGGTAGTTTAGGAGATAACTAAATATTTAATTTTGGTTGTCTCACTAAGGAATTCCTTTTGTATTGTTGCAAAACCCACTGGCAGGTAAAGACACAACTTGTGAAATGGAGGCAGACATGCTCTGTCCACTGGCAGTAGAGTGTATTTTCACAGGAGATTTTTGTTCAGTAAGAGTGCTGCATTTCTTAAAACACTTAGAAAGATGAACCACAGTCAATAACATTATAATATTTATATCTTAATACATTGTGGAAACACTGACATTTGGAAATTACTTTTTTTCTTTTTTTTTTGGAAAATAGACTATATTTTGCACTGCAGTTTCACTGAAATGTGAGGATTATTAAATAAAATTGCATGGGAGAGATTTAGAAGATTAGTCCCTTGCTTACATGAATTATTCTACCCAAGACAGACACAGTTAAAGTAATTTCTGGTCCCAGTTTCTGTCCTTTAATCATGTCCTATCTTTCTCTGCACTATACTGGAGACAATATATTTTCAGTGTTTCTGTTTTTCCTGGCTTGAACATTTGTCTATCAATTCTCAGTCTCATTTCTGCGAAATAAACTGATTTTAAGAAAAAGCAAAAAACAAACAAGGCCTTCTGTTAGGTGAAGGCTAAAGCTGGTATGATGGAGAAGCAACCACCAGTGTGTTGTGAAAAGATAGCTCAGGTGATAACAATACAGATACATTGTAGCTACAATCCAGGTGACCATTCCCTTGGGCAGGATTATCCATTTAGTTTAAATTATCTGGAAGGTAACTTTGGAGAGATACTTCAGCAGCGTTACTCCTGCTGTGAAGCCCTTTGCTCCCTAATGGCGTCATCTGCTTTCTAAATGTCAATGCAGTGTTTGACTGTCTCCTGTTCTTTGATTCTGTATAACATTACTCTATAAAAGCTAAAGGTTACTGTTCTACTGGTGGAAAGTGTCTGAATGATTTGCAAGAGCAAAGCTAAAATCATAAAAGGAAGGAACTCAATAGATCAGGGCATGCCCTAAGACATGCTGGTATAAAATTAATCAAAAAAGCCGTTCCAACCCTTGCTCCCCCTTTTCACCAACATAAAGGTTGTGAAAAATAGAGGAAACAACAAAGAAACCATTTCTGTATGAGACAGATGGCATTTTAAATGTTTTGAATATACAATTAAATAGTCTTGTGGCAGGATATTACTTTCTGCAATTTTTCTAAGTCTTCTAGCTAAACTGCTGGTACTGAATATTAGTTTTATGTAGATAAAGATTTTGTGTAGGGAGGTTGCGGGGAGGTTGTTTTATTTTGGTTTTGTTTTTAGCCTGAATCCTTTAGGTTATTGCACAGGAAATGCAAGTTCTTTGAATCCGGTGAACTAGATTCTGGTGAACTAGAATCAGGCACTGGGAACAGTTTCAGCGACTATTTTTGAGCAGGCACATCTCATTATGGCAAAAGAAAATACACTTCAAACTCTGCAAGAAGCAACCATATGGAATAATAGCTGTAGGGGTCTGCAAGAGAAATGGTGTTCCATATTTGAAGTTTTCTTTACAGCATTTCAGCTCATTTATATTGAGCTATAATCCCCTGAGGAGTCAGGAGCTAGAACTGGGGTGTCTGGTAAAGATCTGCGGCAAAGCTATTGGGGGCTTGAGGGAAGAACAGTTGTTTTTTGTGAAAGATAGTCGAGTATCAATATTGAATATTCGAATTTCAATATTGGATGACTAGAAAGAAGTTGGCTTCCTTGCCTCTGGTCATCTCTGTCAGTCAGAGTTAAGATATTGTACTAACTTGTGTTAATGCATCCATAAATGTTTGCCTTAAAATCGTTCCTTGGCAGCCATCTTTTGAAGTTCAATAAGAAGCTTTGAAATTATTGAAAGAAGAATAAAAGAAACTCTTAACTACTTAAGTCTAGAGTAGTTTAGGTGGCAGCTTCAAACAGGTGAGATATGTACTGCCATGATTAAAGGACAGAAAGAAACAATACTTCTATCCTTTAAATTGCCCATTATTTTTTAATGTTTAATATTATACACAAATTTTTATAACAAACAAGTACTACATCATCTTTTTTTCTGTAAACAGGTAAATAGCTGTGGACTACCTGGCATGGAGATCACTAAAACAACAAGCTGCGTATAAGTGACAAATTTTGATTTGAAGGATTTGGGCATCTTTTTCAGGTACTGTGTACAGATTGTCTGTCTGTTGAGCTGAGTTTCCTTCTGCAAAGTCCTTCTGCATAATTTAATAAATACTTAATAAGGCAAAGCATCCAGTGTCTGACAGGCTACCTGTGCTGTGGTAATCTGTGCAAGCCAGCTCCTTGTTTCTCTTCCTTTGCTCATTTATTATTCTGTCTCAGTGGTTGAACACAGATCTTCCCCACTGCTGCAACTCAAATGCAACCAGTCACTTTAATGATCTGACTAATGCTCAAGTACAACAAACATGAGGATAAACATCCTCTGCCAAAAGAATATCCATTAGCACCTATCGTGCATGGATGTCAGCTGAGCAGGGGCTGATTTCTTTGTTGCCCAGCACTCTGCAACAGCAGATTGGTGCCTGCAACAGTCAGTGTATGCCTTATACTTTTACAAGCCATGCTAAAGTCAGAGGCAAGACTGTTCAGCCTATATTTAATTATTACAGTTTTCTTACATTTTAAGACTGTTTCACATTTCCCCTCCTTTTTGAACTGTATTCTTCCTAGAAATATCCTTGCAGCAGCAACAGTACCTTGGAAGGCTGACAGCTAGAGATGAAATGTGGTGGTTGATTTATTACAACATCTGACTTTCTGTGCAAATGCCAGGGTGCCTATTTAAGTTCACTTAAGAATGTACATTCTCTCTTCTCCCCCCACCCCCAACTTTCCCCCTCCCTTTGAATATGCAGGATGATATTTAAGAAAACATAGTTCTTATATTAAGTGAACTTATGGGTGATTAACAGCAAACAGAATGTCAAGAAAAGGTTATGGGCCAAAATGTTCCTCATCGTAATTCCACATTTTTTGTGTGAACTCCTCCATCATGTTGTAATAGAAACAGCCTGCTGCATAAAGCTTGGTTTCTGACATTCTTTGTGCCAGTTATTTCCTGAAAATAATAAAATCCTTTATTCTTGGTTTGTTTATTCCTCAAAGAAAAGTAGTTTACCAGGAGCCTGTTATTCACTTTTTAGGTAAATTAAGTGTTTTTCCCTATCCCTCAAACCTCTGCATAAATCAGAGCAGTGGGCATCAGCTTTAGTCTCTGTGACCAGGCTGAAAATCTCTGTTTGATCATCTGGAACAATCTTCCCTATAGTTACAAATGTAACCTGTAGAATATTACTAATATTTTCTCTCTTGATTTTTATTTATTTTTCTCTTGATTTTTATTTATTTGTTTTCCCCACAGGAAATTACGCAATGTAGGAGCACTGCAGAATTTGATAGAGGTAGAATTCTTTACACCTACCAAAACTTTGAAGGTGCATAATCTAATTAACAGGATTTATTTTTAGTCTTCATTCATAGGAAAAGTCCTGCTCCCACCATCCTCCTTCTTTGGGAATTGTGCATTCCTTCTCTCCCTCTTATGTCAGCAGTAGTTCTTGTCTGATCTGATGGGGAGCTGGTGCAGGATACTAAAGGGAAGAAAAGTATTTCTTGTTTGTATGGTTAGGTCTCTATTGTTTAGCTTCCAGGATTGGCTTGCCATACAATCAACTTGGTAGCTATGCAAGTACAAAGAAAACCTACTGAGTTCTTGGATTTAATAAATCATATTTAGAGACAAAAAATTTAAAAGAGAAACTAATGTTATCCTACTTTTGTTCTTAATTGCAAAAAGACATGTTAAAGCTTGACATTAGATATTAGATTTTTATTTTATTGAATAATCTCAGCACTTATTTTAACTTCCCCATTTTGCCAAATATCTAGGTTATTTGTTGGGAAACAAACAACATCAACCAAGCAAAACTGTTTTGTTCTAGTCAAAAAAAAAAAGGGAAAAAAAATCTTAAAAATGCTCCTCAAATATCAACTTCTAGTGAGCTACAAATCACAGAGATTTTTGTTCCTTTCTCCTTGTTTTGTAAGCAATTAAAATGCACTTTTTTTTTTTTTTTACTTAAATGTTTTCTCAATAATTAAGCTAAAGGAAGCAAGATTGCATTTTGGTTTACACTGATGAAGAGTTAGACCTAATTGCTTGTTGAATGGATTGATATGGTATTTCAATTGAAAAGGAAGATTATGAATAAGGCCTTGCCTGGTATTTTCTGGGAAATGTGAAAAAAAAAGCATCTCAGTTTGTGTTAAGTGCTAATGATCTGGTTTTAAGAACAACTTTTGTCAACCCCTGTGATTAAACTAGGGCTAGATAGAGGTAATACCACTAATAGAGAGCAGCTGGGTTTGCTATAAATGTGGATAGGTTCTAAACTTTACCCTGTGGCTGGTTATGCTCCAGTAAATGCAGCTATTTTAGTTAGCAATAGAGCTTTCATCTTCTTATTGCTAGATACTGACTGAGGCTCATATATTCTGATGAGAGGAGAAACTTGTTTTGTTGCTGTATATTGCATAAAACAGTTGGAGTTTTATGCAAAAGATAATGCTAAAGTTTCCCAAGGGAAGGGAGGGAAGAAGAGGTTCTGGGAAGGAGAGGAGGGTCTCCTTTATAAATGTGTGGCATAACAGGATTGGCTCAATGATATAATTATTCTGCCCTGTACCAGTTTTTAAGATGGCAGGTGCATGATGTCTCGGAATCTTGTGACACGCATGCTGTGATATAGTTCTATGTCCCCACTGTTTTGTTCAGCACTTGTTGGCTCTCAAACTTTTTATTGCAACATATGGCTGCCTGATGTTAACATTTCACTGTGGATGACACAATGAACTTCCAGAAGTCTATTGCTCCCATAAGCCTCATGCTAGCTGAGCAGTGGTGAATTTATCTGGTAAATATAGTGCCTTTTCAGAAGAGCTTGACGTGAATGTCTGGAATGTGGAGACTCTCTTCACCCTCCCCTTCCTAATTAAAACCGCAAAATCTTGAGTTTTATGCAAACTTTGCTTAGGTTCTGGCTTATCTTTTTTTTTGTTTGTTTGTTTTAAAGATTATTATTATATCTATATTATTATATCTAGATTTTTCATTGCTTTTCTATCCCTTCACCAGAGTATCAAAGGACCTTCTCTGTGGTTTTGTTTTCTATTCTTAATTCAGCTGGTGAGGAAAAGGATCAAAAAATTGAATTTTTAAATTGTAGTATAATGCCTTAATAACTAGCCTATTACCTTTTTTCTTTGTCTTAATTCTATGTTAAGTTACAAATTTTTACTAGCTTTTGGAAACTTTCTTCTTATTTGGATCTGTTCAATTCTACCTCCATGAGATTCTGTATTTATGGGCTACCTTAAATATTTTGACAACTTGATGGTGTTCAGAATTGTTGCCAACTGCAGGCAAACTCTAAAGATTTTTGAACTTTAATAAAGTACCATGGAACTTCCATAGTTACAAGTACTTCTTAAGGGGGAAATACCACATTGCTTAGGAGTCTAATTTTTGAACTCATCATCTATTTTTGGAAAAAAGCAACAGAAAGTTCAGTGGAGGAACTGAAATCTGAAGATAAATCATGGTGGTATATATAAGTGAATACAAGCTGTTTACATAGGTTTTGTAAAACTGTATATAATTTATGGAAACACAATGTACCTATTGGTTATCTCATTTGAGCAATTGGTGATTTGGAGGAATGTTTTCATGCACTGCTTAAGTTACGAAACTAGCCAGAAATTTTCATTATCATGCTTTAAAGCCAGTAGTATGTCTTTTTCATAGTATTAAAGTGAAGCGTAATTCAGTTGCTGTCACATTGAGCTACAGCTTTCAGCCATTTCTCCAATACTTTAGAGAATTAAAAATGAGAGAGCTACAGATATTTTAACGCATGCAAGAGGAAGGATCAACATTAGCCACTCAAAAGCAAATCCCCCCACTCCTTGCCTGGCATTTTCGGAAGAAGGAGTCCCAGTACAATTGTCAGAAATTCAGAAGAATACTGTTTGATATTTTAGTCATATAGAACTCAGAAATTTCACCTGTCCTTCAAGTCCAGTCCTTATTATGTAGGTACTATATTTTATATGTTTCTTTTAATAAATTCATTGCTGATGATCTCCAATGCAATGCTGTACTTTTCTATTGCTGCTTACCCTGAAAGTCTGTTCCAGTACCTGAGTGCTCTGATGGTTAGAGTATGAGAATTTCTATGATGAACTGGACTTTTGTTCCTTTTTCTCATCCTTTGACTGAGTGGCTTGAATTCTAGGTATATTTAGAGACAATATTTACATCTTCTTTCTATTCATCATAGGTAGTGTTTATAAATCTTCAGTGACATTGAGGTTTCTAGTATGGCGCAAATTTAAATCCTAGGAAAAATATAGTTTTTAGTCAGACTATAAAGACTGAATTAAATTAACTCCTTGATGGTTGATTTCAGCTATATAATAACTTTGCTCCAAACCCATGAAATTCATTAAACACAATTTGAATGCTGGAGGGAAATATAAGGACGCAGTCCAATGATGTCAAAAATGCAATTTGAATGCTGGAGGGAAATATAAGGATGCAGTCCAATGATGTCAAAATTCTTAGGCACAACAGCCTAAGTAGTTGGTAAGAAAAGGTTATGGAGCTGCAAGCAATGTGAGTGAACAGATTGCCTGAACCACTCTGGACCATTTATACTGTGCAGGTAATAAAAAAGACAGTGGAAAATACTGCTTGAGGAGATTCTTTGGTTGACTGAATCCCTAGCCAAGGGACACCATTAATATTGATTCTAACGGCAGAACAATGGTATTCAATTCTGAAAGCAAGGGTTTTGTCATCTTGCTATTTTTGCAATATGTAGAAGCTTTAGGGAGTGATCTCTGTTGTAATAAAAATTATTTAGTTTTATGTTAACTGCATGCTAATATTGACTATTAGTTTTACTGATCTGAAGAACAAATGGGAAACCACAGCTGCTGGTCTCCCTTTCTAGTGTCTTAAAGTGCTGGATAGAACATTAGTTGTCAAATGAAGTCAGACAAGCTATTACGTTTCTCATTTCTGCTAGGGAAACAGTCACTGGAATGATTAGGGAATACTATGTCCTGCCAAATCTGACCTGGGTACAGCAGGTGTTGCTCAACAGATTGTCTAGGTGTTCTGAGGAAAAACTAGAGTGATGGAAAAGCTTTTTCCTTACTTCCTCCTAAAGCAAAAGTAGTTTATAAAAGACCAAGACATTTTAAATTGATAGTCTAGTGTAGTTTTAAAATTATTGCCATAGTCTGTTTGGCTTAATAGAGAAACAATGGGGAATAAAATGACACTACCGTATTCTTGACTGTACTTGTCATGGCAGTGAGCACCCTCTTCTTCTGTGTCCTGCTATTTTGGCTGCTTAGTACCCAGGTCAAATTAGATATGGCATCTGTGTGACCTTGAGTTTGTCAGCTGTCAGAGCAAGAGGTTTCTAAAGCTCTTGCCACCTTCACCTGGGTGATGCTTTTAAGCCCAGGCTGTCACCACTGGGGTCTGCCTGCAATACTGCCAATATGCCTGTCCCTAGCCATGAATCTTGTTACCCTTTGGCTTCCTGGCTAGCCATAAACCTGCCTCATCACCATAGACTTCTCTGGAGGTCACTGGTCTTCAACTGAACTTTGCTACTATCCTCAAACTCACTCAGCTCAGCTTCTGTGGGTACCATGAGTCTGTGCCATTGCCAGTGAGGGTGTTCCCCTGCTGGGTTTGCTGTCACCCACAGCTGCCAGTTTGCCTGCCCTTACTGAGTAATCCTCTCCTGCTACTCCCTTCTGATAACTGCCAACACAATTTTAGTCATAAAGATTTCCAGCTTGCAGCCACACTAGGGTGATTTAGAAAGGATTTTTTTTCATAGCATAGTTTTTCTTCAGTATTTTACAGTTCCACAAGTGACATTTACTGATAAAATCAGTCTGTTCCATCCCTTGATATTTAAAGTCAAAGTGTATGGTGTCTCATCTTCCTCCAGACATTGAATTAAGGTGTGTGATAGGTACAATACTGTTCCTTTTTTCTTAAATGTTTTGAAGAATATTGGCCAGCAGGTAAATGTATGCTAGAATATGGATGTGCTTCAAATTACCGTAATGGACTACGGTGCTCTACAAAATCCTTAAGGTAATCACGCATGCTGATGACTGTGCCCTTGAAGCAAACATAGCAAAACATGCAGCTGATTGTGAACAAATTGACATAAACAGGAGGTATCTAGAACTCAATTTTTACAGTGACCTTTGTAAAGTAAGTTCTATATAGCTCTATGAGTATAGCTGGAGCAAAGAAAGTTAAAGGCGTCTGTAGTTTAATCCACTTTGCAGCATGTTATTCAGTGATGCCCTCTCATATAATGCATTGGCAAATCCAGAACCAATGCATCTTTGGTTAATGGTCAGACAAAATTTGTATTCAATTTTACCTGAACACGAGTCCTCTGATTAGGTGCAAATCTTTCCTTTGCTGTTGATGGATATGTATGGCTTTTGACTGCGTTCAGACTACACTCTATGTCACGGTTAATGTGGTAAGGTATGATCTGTAATAGTAACATTCTGGAGCACTGCAGGTTCCTAAGGATTGACCTCAGTCAGGTCATTTCTGATTAATGAAGTGCTACAGAAACAATCACTGTGCTGAGTGGTGCAGTGTCAGTAAAACACAAGACTAGTTACAGGTCTGCAGAGTCTTCAATGGCTGTGGTGGTAATATAGCTGTGTAATCTGCAATACAGTCCTGAGACTGTTTCAATTAGACCTAAGTAGTGGCTTCATCTACACATTCATACCAAAAGCATCTTGGTTTAGCTTCTTCCCTCTTCTTTTTTGTATGTATCAGAGCTACTTGCCCTTGCCTAAAGCAAGCCTTGTTGCTTTCTAGTATCTCAATCTTTTTGTTTCAGGTCTTTGTACAAAGCACTGTTCTAGTTCAAAAGGTACCTGTAGAAAAGAATACTGTAGAAGTGTAAGTCAATGCGCCATGTAGAGCATCACTCAGGCGGGGAAGGAAAGTATCTTCTAGATGAATTGCCTAGCACACCTATGAAAAAAATACAAACTCACTTTAACTGTGAAGGACCGCAGTTCCTGCCAACCCCCAGCTAGGTAAAGCTGCTTAGCAGCCTTTCAATGTTGGAATGACAGTCCTTTTCCTCTCTGTAAATTGAAGTGCTGTAACTTTCTGTTGCTAAGCGACCCATGACAATTACATTTTGCTCAACTGCATAATTTCTCTTAAGTCAATTGCAGGTTACTGTGGCTTTTATGGCTTAAAATCTAACTTTTGACTGAGCAAACAAGTCTGACTTATTTGAGTAAATAATGTCTTTTTAAGTAACAACTGTCTAACTTGCTTTATTTGACTGATTTTTCTCCATTAATACCCTTTCATTAACTATTCTACACAGATAAAACTTATGTTAAATAAAGAAGAGTTAGAGTAAGTATTTTAAAGTTGTCTTATGCATGCAGACCTGAGTGACAATACCTCCTTCTGCTCAAATGGTTTGAGAACAAATTTTACTACTGCTGCTCACAGTATCATTTGGATAATCTAAAAACATTATGGTCTAAGTTTCTATGCTAAAGGACTTTGCCATGTCTACAACCTACTTATTGACTAACACCTTCAATGTATACTGTAGCAACCCTCTGCGTAATGCAGTCAAATGCCTAGAAAAATATAAGCAGCTGCTCATGATAATGTTGGGAAAATTCCCTTCCCCCTTTGAGAAATTATATCTTGTATCTGAGAAGCAGAGATGTAGCATGCTCTGACTCCATTGCTTCTAAGTTATCCCTATCCCAGGTTATATATCACAAGTAAGCAAAAGTAATGTCAGTGATGCAGCACTTGGTGCAATTTTGAAGTAAGCAGAAATCCTGCTTAAAGCATGTTTTACATATTGCTCTGAAATGCAGAGGTATAGGTAATATATTAATGTTTTTAATGATAATTTCACTAGTGATTTCTCCAAAAAGGTTTTTTTCTATTTTTTTTTTTTATTTTAGGTATTATGTAACACATACCAAAATCTGAGTCAAAATCCCAAGATATTTCTTGAATTAAAAATGTTTAAGGACCAATATTCGGTGATCAAAAGCCAGCACTGGCCATGTTGTTAATTTATGAACTTAGGGAACTTAGGTAATAGAAAGAACATAATGCTTTTTGGTTTTTAAATGTATGTTTTTAAATATAAGAATACGGTATGCATTATAAAACTTAAGTTGTTTGATCTGGGATTTTTTTTATTTTTTTTTTTTTTATTTTTAAGTGCCAGGTGTAGTTCTGGTCATGAGCCTATTGGATTTTAAAAGCAACCCATCTTGCAGGAATGTCAGGTGTTGTATAAATAACAGAATTATTTGTCTTTCTTGAAAACTAGCGTCTTTCTGAACATGTTTTCTATACAAAACATCCTTTTGCATTCCTAATACTTGTCCATTCATACTCAAGAGTAGCTGTTTGTAGAAAAGGGCAGATTTGGTATCAGCCTCTTTGTCTGTTGCTTTTTTTATCTTAAGATTTCTGCAGTTGCTTCCTTAAAAAAATCTGGGTTCAGTTTTTTCGACCATCATTCTTCCCTATTAATCTGACTCTGTCTTAGTCATCCTATCAGTGTTCTTCCTTTTCTGCTTTAAGTAACCAAACATTGGATGGATGTAGACTTGTGTTATCTAGAAATTAATATCATTAAATACTATTTATATGGAGCATATAGTAACAACAGTGTTAGTGCAATGCAATGCTTCTGAATAGAAGTACAATGTAAAAAGGTAAAAAAAAGATTCTTCTGGTTTATCCCTTGTTCTTCTTTTAAGAGAAAAACAAGAAAAGTGGAGCCATGAATAGATTCAGAGCAGCCCTGCAGAGAAGGACTTGGTGTGTTGGTTGATGAGAAAATGAACATGAGCCAGCTTCAGTGTGCGCTTGCAGCTCAGAAAGCCAACCGTACCCTGGGCTGCATCAAAAGGAGCGTGACCAGCAGGTCGAAGGAGGTGATCCTTCCCCTCTACTCTGCTCTCATGAGACCTTACTTGGAGTATTTTGTGCAGTTCTGGTGTTCTCAACATAAAAAGGACATGGAACTGTTGGAACAAGTCCAGAGGAGGGCCACGAGGATGATCAGGGGACTGGAGCACCTCCCGTATGAAGATAGGCTGAGAAAGTTGGGGTTATTCAGCCTGGAGAAGGGAAGGCTGCGTGGACACCTCATAGCAGCCTTCCAGTATCTGAAAGGGAGCTATAGAGATGCTGGGGAGGGACTCTTCATTAGGGACTGTAGTGACAGAACAAGGGGTAACGGGTTAAAACTTAAACAAGGGAAGTTTAGATTAGATATAAAGAAGAAGTTCTTTACTGTAAGGGTGATGAGGCACTGAAATGGGTTGCCCACAGAAGCTGTGAATGCCCCATCCCTGGCAGTGTTCAATGCCAGGTTGGACAGAGCCTTGGTTGGCATGGTTTAGTGTGAGCTTTCCCTGCCCATGGGAGCGGGGTTGGAACTTGATGATCTTGAGGTCCTTTCTAACCCTAACTATTCTATGATTCTATTTTATGATTCTATGGGAGTTTTTTAAACAAGAAAATGTCCAAATCAATCTTCTGAAGCCAAACAGAATGAAGTAAAGGGATTCATGTTGTAATTGCTGAAAAGTAAGTTGTATGGATGAAACCTGCATGAGAACAAGAAATCCACAGAATGTGGCTGAGGTCAGAAAAAGAACAATTTGAGAAAGAAAAATAAAAACCATAATTTCATTATAAAACAAATACACACACACAAGCAATATTGGCGTGATATTAAAAAACTGTTTTGCAAACTGCTCTTTGAATAAATGAGGCTGTCCTGATTTTTTCGCAGGCTGTCTCTAAGGTAATCATCCTCACAAATGCACAGCAAATATCTTGTGGGAATATTTTTTATTGCTATCCAGTTTCTTAGTATAAAGTAACATAGTTTAGTGCTCAAGAGACAGGGACATGTATTGCTGTCCAAAGCAAAAACTAGATATTAACACACAGTACTGTACGAAACTTATTTCTTCATGCACGTAAAGTATTAATGCATCCTTTGCAAATGTCTCTTCTTGTGATTGAATGTACACACTGTAAAGACAGTCAAGATATTCTATTTTCATATGAGAGTGGTTAAACTGTGGAACGATGCATACGAATTTTGAATTTAGCGTCTCTTAGTGAAGTGACTCACTCGTTGTGCTACCATATACATTATATGTGGAGTCAAAAGTGCCTCAGGTAGTTCCTAGCAGAAACTGACATTAATGTCAGTAATTAGACCAAGGACTAGAAGAACATATGTACAGTTTATAATTTCATAAAAAGTTCATATCAAAAATGTAAACTTAAGTCTTGAAAAGATTGCAAATACACATTTCAGACTTTAGAAAATGTGGAGAATCTGTATTTAACTACTTGTGGCAATGAAAACCTAAATTGAGGAACCAAAACAAGCATCAAGCATCAAAATTTGAGAAATTAATTTTTGTAAGTGAGGAACTGTCTTCACAGATTTTTGGACTACAGCTCTGTGTATCTGATTGTCAGGATAATGAAGATCAATGGCCTATTACAGAGGTCAACAAAGTATAGGCAGTCCAAATGAATGTGTTCTGAGTGTGCAGGCAGGGCTGTAACCTAGAGTAATCTCCAGAATATATTTTGTAGAAAGGGAGTATACTGTAGGAAGTCTTGTTACTTTACCTTCCCTCACTGTTATTCTGGTTATAATAGCTATTTTAAGAAGCTGTTTGAAAACTCATGTTGTCTTATACTCATTTGTAGTCCTGGAAGAAAAAAAGTGAACCTCCCCCCCCCGCCCCAGTGATCTTCAGAATAAGAGGCATCATCCACAAAACATGGTCTGACCAGACTCTTCTCTCTGGCACTGTGTATTGCACATTAATTTGGGCCTTATTATAGTAACACCTCAAAGACAGAGAGTGTTCACTGAAAGCAGATCTTGTTATGGAAGTATTATAATTTTATAACATACATGGACAAGCTGTTATGAATCCAGAATTAGTAGAAGCAAGGGTGTTCTAGTTTTGGCTGGGATAGAGCGAATTTTTTCATAGTAGCTGGTATAGTGCTGTGTTTTGGCTTTAGTCTGAGAATAATGTTGATAAAACACTGATATTTTAGTTGTTGCTGAGCAGTGGTTACACTAAATCAAGGACTTTTCAGCTTTTCATGCTGTCCTGCCAGCAAGTAGGCTGGGTGGTACACAAGAAGCTGCAAGGGGACACCGCTGAGACAGCTGGTCCAAACTGATCAAAGGGATATTCCATACCATATGATGTCATGTTCAGCATATAAACTAGGGGGAAAGATGGTTGGGGAGCCGCTACTTGGAAACTGGCTGGGCATCGGTTTGGTGGTAAGCAATAGTTTTTCATTTTCATTGCAAGTTTTCTTGGGTTATATTTCTCTGTTGTTTTTTTTTTTTCTTTTCATTACATATTGCAATATTATTTTTTATTGTCACTGTTGTTATTATATTTTGTTTCAACAATTAAACTGTTCTTGTCCCAACTCGAGAGTTTTCTCACTTTTACCCTTCTGATTCCCCTACCCCGGGGACGGGGGAGTGAATGTGGAGCTGTGTGAAGCTTAGATGCTTGTTGGGTTTAAATCAGAAGAAAGAGTTAGCTTGAATAGTTCCTTACCTGAAAATAAAAACCTTACTCTTAGTTTGGTTATAGTGTAATTTCATGATGGTTACTTATTGAATTATTGTGTGTATCTTTTGAGTAAAGATGATGAGCTTGGATAGCTAAGGGGATACATGGATAACAAAGTAAATGTTCTCAGTATTGATTCAATTACTGAAATGTTAAACCTAGACAGTATTGGAAATGTAGTGTAGGTAGGTTTCAGAAGGCAAGTAGGTATCCAAGAATCATCTAACATGTAAAATTGGTGTCCAGTGCGATTAGAAATGCTGCCTGCAGCATTACCTTACTGCAATTCTACTACAACTTTTTATATTGCAGACTGTTTATGATTACTACTAATGGAGTTCTTCTGTTTTGTAAGAGGCTATTCCATAGTTTTTTGCTTAATGCAAAGCACCAAGTAAAGAAAAATAACATCTGAAAGTGATGACTACTGTTCTATGTATATTTGCTTCATGTTATTTTCAGCTTATGTCCTGAAAGGGAGAAAAAAAATGCAAATGTTTTTCTCTAAAATTAGATTTTAAGCAAGAAATTCATGACTTGCTGAAAAGGCTTTGGTTATATCACCATTGCTTTGGATTTGTGTCAACATTTGATCTATCAAATTTATTTGAACAAAGGATGATGAAAGTAAATTCTGAACTTACAAAACCATGTTATTAGGCAAAGAGTATATTGATTAGACCATCAGATGTCACATTTTTCTGTCAGGCTTCTACTTCATTTATAATAGATAAATTAGATCAGCTTTGAAATAATAGAAATATGTATAATATGCAAGACTCCTGCTTTATTTCTTTGCTGAAATGAAAATGTACATACCATGTAAAGCATGAGATTTCAGAGAAAGAAAGTACCCTTATTTTATTCAAAGGGCCACGTGCTGTCCAGGAGAACAGGATTTATTCCTAATTATTCTGTAGCTTATGGTCCTGTTTGGGTCAAGTCTGTGATAGGAGTAAGATGCAGCTATCCTGGCAGAAGCTGAGTACCTAAAATTGTAATTGAATATACAGCTGGTGAGCATAAGACATTCTAAAAAAAAAAAAAAGAACAAAATATCATGGCCTTGTTGTTCATCCTGTTATGGGAGATATCTCTTCTGCAGTGCCTAGGGCGTAAATTGTTCGTGTATGTTGCTTGTCTGTACTCTGAGGGTGAATGATAAATACACAAAGAAAGCTTCCTTAACATATGTATGAATTCCAGGGAATGGAGAAAGAGAAGAAAATATTCAGGCCCCAAAACCCCAAAATAAAAACGCCCCCCTTACATTCAGTGCAACATTCAGTACATATGAATGAGGACAGTACTGCAAAAAAGGAGAATGCCATTAATTTTCTTAAAGTGGTGGTCATTCTGAATAAATGCAAAACTTGATAATCTGGGTTGGTTTGTTTTGGTGTTTTTTTTTTTAATCTAATACTAAGTGTTTTAGGTAGGAGGCTTACTTTACCTCTGTAATTATAAATCTCATAAAATAGTTTAATATTCCTATTCAAAATTTTGTAATCATAACCCTTGCAAACTTGCTAATTGGAAGCAATCAACTGATGCCTTGAAACTATTTACTCATAAATGTCTAATGGATGTTCAGCATTATTGTCAATACCTTGCAGCTGGCAATAAAGCCTTAATAAGGCTATGTACATTTAAGAAGTGGATGCACTTTATATCTTTTTCACATACAATACAAATGTTTGCTTTAACACTAGACAAGGCATACATAAAATTTATTAGCTCACATACACATCCAGATACCTGAAACACAACCATTGCCTTCAGCACACATCAGATGAATTAGGTAACACATGCTACATAAAACAAGTTGGCCTAAATACCTTTTCAGCTTCTGTCTTCAGCTAATTCGGATAGCCTGGGGAAGTAGGGTGCAGAGAAGAATGTGCTAATGCATACTGAAGAGGGTAGGACTGGCTAACATATATACTACAAATGAAGCTGGATGATACACAGTGAGAGAGACAGAGAAATGTCTTAATCTGCAGTTAGAATTAGCGCTAACTCACTTCCAGTGTTTCAAGGACAAGTATTCTTCCATGCCAATGTTGACTGAAATTGGTATCTGTCTCATCGTTCATTCTTTTATTTTCTAAACAAATTATAAGGATTGTGCAGTGTCCTCTGGTCAAGTTTGTAGATTTCTTTACTTCTTTCAAGAAACATTTAGTTAAACCAGTTTCTTTTAGCTGGAAAATGCCAGCATCATATAACTGTCAAAATCTATGAAATCACGCTTGACTACAAGTCCTGTTATGTGGTACTAGGATCCCAGACTCTGATGTTTTTATCAACTGATGCTTAACATCCTGGTGAGCTAATGAGTCTGGTACTGTTCTTTCAGCAAATACTATAGCCATTTGGGAGAATAGAAGATTATCAAACCAACAGAAGATGATGCTGGTTTCCCATCACGGGAAAGATGTTACAAATATCTTGCCAAGCGAGCAGAATACAAAAACTCTTTCTCTTCCTTCTGATTTTCCTAAGCCCTGTTCTTTTCTTTTGATTTTTGCTTTTTACTAGAAATTCCAAAAGTGAAATATAGAAAATGACTGCTTGTTATTGATATAAACAGAGATTTTTTGACCTATAGATATATGCTAGAAATTTTTCTTTGTTATATAGTTATTCATTTTTCTTTCTCTGCATTAAAATATTATTTATGTACACAATGTCTTCAAAATATTTGGGAGAAGGAAACCTTTGATTAACAGAGAAAGCAGAAACTCTGAGCCATTTTTCTTTTCTTATGTAATTCCTCATTTGTTTCTCATATGTTATTTAAATTTAAGAATTCTCCCAGTTTGGCATATTTAATAGTTTCACCCACTTCAGTGAAATTTTATCCGTTTTAGCAAAATAAGTGCTACCTTTGACCTTACTTCTGCTGAATCATATTTTTATCACAAGTTTTCAGTCACAAGCCATTTTATCAAGTAGTTTGTAACGTGCAGATTCCTATATATACTCACTACAGAGCTATTTATTCAGCTATAGATATTTTCTTTCTTTATATATATAGTAGGAATGGATTTCTGAAGGCTTACTCTTTCATGCTCGCTGCTTCAACTTTTGTAGAATTCATGCAGTTTTCTTCTGTTTGTAGCCATTTAAAGTTCTCTATTCAGACACAGCCATTACCAATGTTTTTTTTTTTTTGTTTGGGTCATTTTTTGTTTTGTGCTTGGGTTTCATTTCTATTAAAACATGCTATTTCCATTGGAAATAAAGAATTACAATTTATGTTTTGTCCACATACCTACTTCACATGCAGACTTTTTCTTCAATTTGTTGTTTCCTTTTATTTTAAAATCTATTCAACACTTTTCACTAGAAGAGTAGATCATAGGAATTACAGAAAAAAATCTACGTTGAATGGGAACTCAGCAGGTCATCTTTACCAAACCCCCAGCACAAACCAAGGCTACCTTCACAGTTATATCAATTGTACAAAGTATCATCTAGTCGAGCTTTGAAAATCCTCGTGTAGAATTTTCAGTCTCTCTCAGCCCTGCCTTCCTGTGCTTAACCTATGTAACTGTGAAGAATTATGTTCTGTTGGAATAGCTCTGATTTATTTTTTGTAAAATTTATTTGCTATTCATAATGGAGATTAGTGAATCACTCTATCAGCATTATCTTCTGCACATTGAGGAACATTTCACATTGGAGTTGAGTTATGGCGATGACTGGGAATTGATACAGATGTAGAGAAAGCCTTTTGAGTGAGTGCATCACTTACCACTGCATATTTACCTACCAAAAGTTCCAAGAGTTTTCTGGCAGTAACTTGAATTAATATTATTTTAATTTGGTTATTCTTTGGAAAGGCCTTTCTGACGTTGATTGATAGAAATCTACTCAAAATTGCATGAAGTGATTGTAGTCTTATCATGAACAACACCTGCAACACCTTGTGCTTTTCATCCGCTGCTGCAACTCATACTTTATCCTGTAAGTATTAAGGACATTTAGCTTTAAGTGATTTGATGCTTTTTTTTGGAGATGCTGTGTTTCATGCACAGGATGATGTTCCATGTTCCTGAAGAAAGAGCTTGGATCAGATCCATTTCATTGTTCTCACTGAGCATCAGCCAAAGGGAGAACTAGAGGTGCTGTCTGTTTCTGAGTTAGTGTGTATTACAGACAACAAAACATCTGCCAAGACTTTGTGGGCATTCTGCTTTGCAAACAAAAGAGAAATTTCAGTAGGAGAAGCATTCTTATGTAAGTGAACTTAACAGCTGTTGATTTTCTGATGTGTCACACACAAAGCCTGTGCTGATATTAGGTTAGTTTTCTTGAATGTTAATGTGAAGCTATTAATGTCAGTGGGCCGATGAAGATGTGGTATGAATGAATTACTTCTGAATGATGGAAGGCTGCCTTTTGAATCAAGATTGATCAAAGAAACAGTAAGTTTTTCTTAATATTAAGAAAATCCAAAGGGGAAAAGTGCTGCATATCACCACCCACTCTTATGCTAAAGAGTCTCCCAACAGGGTTGTACAAGCTGAAAACATCAATCTAGAGCAGTGTGAGTGAGTAACTAAGGCAAAGACCTTTAGGTTGGGAAGGTATAAGTGATGCTTCCCACTCTGTATTACCTGCAAGTCTGCTATTCACAGCTGAATTCTACCAATTTTACCCTTAAGTTTCTGTTGGAAGTGAAGGATGCTGATTTCATTTGTAGTTATTATTAGGAACATTACTTTTTTAATGTTTGATATTTTATTTTTAATATGCATTGCTATTCTTTTGGATTTACTTTTTAGGTAGATAACTCATTATCTAGACAATCCAGATATCTTAGTAAGTAGATAAATCAGGTAAAATGCTATTTTAATCAGATGCTTGCTGCTGCAGTTACTATCTCCTTGATAGTGACTAAAAGGATGATTTTACTTTTTGCAATATGACAAAGTAGTTGGTGATATTTCTGCCATCTTTGTGGTGAACAAATGAGTCTACCATGGCAGAGGTCATCACTTTTCATGCTGGGAGGGCAGTTATTGCAGCAAAGGATTGTGGCTGAGCAAATATCTCCTCCGACTGCTATGTAAAGCCAATAGCAATGGAGCTGAATCACAGAATTTTCTTTGCCGTTTTTATAAACTGGTGGAGGTGGCACAAGAAGTTTTCAGCTAATGGAGCTTGCTTGCACTGTTTTAGGCTTGTTTCTCCTTTGTAAATTGCTATCTCTACCCCACTCACTGTTCTTTGTAAAAAATTACTTTCAGAAATTCAGACAAATTTGCAAATCAGAATTCAGCTTTGGGGCTGCAGCACTGGAACACACTAAATCTAGAAATGAAACTGAATACATAATTTCCTTCACATATCAGCAATCCTGAAAATACTGTTAAAAATTAACTCAGCCCAGTGAAAATAATTTTATAGTTAATAATTCAGTTCTGTAGGCCCATGAGATTTACTCATATATAAAGTTACTGTAGAAATTACAATTCATTTGTACTGAAGAAATGGCATTTTCTTAGTTTACAGGGTAATGAAAAGACAGTTTTTTTACAAGTGAGAAAATGAAGTTTGGTGGGAGTTTGATATTAATGTATATATTTTCAACTCAAAACTTTTATATCAAGATGGCTCAGTTGTTAAACTGCTAACACATTTCAGAACTTTTGGGAAGGCTTGTACATTGTTATCTTAGAATCTTAGTATTTAGTTGGTATAGTGACTTTATTCAGAAGTACATGTTAGATTTTTCAGGTTTTATCCTGTAAGTAAGGATAGATACAGACACACTCAGGTAAATAAATATGAACGAACTTTTAACATAGATTGTTAAACAACATTTAATGTCTGAATAATACTTTTATCATGTAGAACTAAAATGACAGCATACTTAAAATTTGTGGCTTAGGTTAACCTAAAGTGAGGTTACTTTTATTATGAAAAAAAGTGTCTGCAGAGGACAATTTAGAGCAGATTAACTAATCCTCTGCAATAATATTTTCTGTTAATTTGAATTAATTTTTGAATATAGTAATAATGTACACTATTATGAAAGTTTTGGGCTTAAGGAATACTGTGATTTAGTGGTGGTTTGTTAGCTTGGTTTTTTAAATTTCTGAGAGCAAAAAAACACATACAAAATTAAAGTGCACAAAGATTCTTAATTCAGATTGTTGTTGCATGAATTTAAAGTAGATTAGCTAAGCACATAATTCCTGAATGGACGTTATTATGAAAAATGAAAAAGTTTAGAATTTTGTCCATGCTAAGTGGCTTTGGATGTAAATAAACCTGAAGACCATTTTAATACTTAGTGGAAGATCAAACAAGATTTTATTACAATTTAAAGATTAAGTGGTATTATTTTTCCATGTAGCAGAAGTGTTTGAGTGTTTGGTGTCCTGTACTTGGTTAAAAATTTACTGGGGATAAATAATTACAAATTTAAACAATAAAATAAAATAATAAATTCAGCTTCAGTGTTGCAGCATTTTAATTCCAACTTGCTCATATTATGGGCTTTTATACACTGTTAGGTACAATATCAGGTTTCAGAGTTGTATCTGTATGATACCGTACTAGTATATCTTGAAGGAGCTGAACTTTTTGATGGGTCAACATGATTTGCTTGTAAATGACAACAAATGGATTAGTTTAAGCCAAGAGCCAGAGTTCTTCTCTTTGAATTCATTCACAGAAAATTTATGCCATATTGCATTTTTTATATGTCTTTAGAAATGGACCACCAAAATTGCTGAGAAAACATCCAAATGAAACTGACTTTATTATTTCTTAAAAACTCTTTTAAAGGAGACAGTAAGAGCTCCCTGTACTATGGATCTGATGCTGATAAATCCAGCAAAATCTTCTAGAGCCTTATGCATGCCAACTGTCTTAATAACACTGCCCTCACCATCAGTTGTCAGAGAAGCGACAGCTCCCAGTAGACCTCTGGGGTGTAATGAGTTCTTGCCTAAAGTTTTATTTTCTGAATTGGGAGTATATCTGAAGGTTGCTGCTCCCATATTTAGAAACTTTTTCATTTCTTTTCTAAATTGCATTTCCTCCTCCACAGGCGTTTGTCCACAAACCAACAAAATCTTCTGGCATAGTTCTTCCTCTGCCTATTTAATTTTAGATCCCAATCTCTTTCAGCATTTGTGTTGCCAGTCAGAGTGAGATGTGCTCCAACCATGCCTCTACTATAACATGGAAAAGAAGCACAGTGTAATAACATTTGTGCTGGACATTACTGTGTGGCACAGTACAGCCCTGGCTGGAGGCTGCTAGTACTTAGTAGAAGATGCACCTTTATACTGATATGACTATATTATTTTTGTTTGATATTTCATGGTTTGGACTTTTCCATGCTGCATTCAACTAAAGATGAACTCTTCATCTTCCGTCTAATAAGCTTACTTGGCCTTTTTTTATATAGCGAAATGCTCTATCGTAGTTTATTTTGCCCAGAAGATGGATATTATCCCCAACTAGAAGGAAGTGTAGCAGGAGGGCCAGGAGACCTCCTTGGATGGATAAAGAGCTGCTGAGGAAAATTCTAAGGAAAAAAGAAGCTTATAAAAGGTGGAAGCAAGGACAGGTGGCAGGGGAAGAATACAGGGATGTTGTCCAGGAAGCTAGGGAAGGTTAGGAAAGCTAAGGTCCAGTTAGAATTAAACGTGGCTAGGGATATTAAGGATAACAGGAAGGGATTCTATAGGTACATAGCAAATAAAAAACAGACTAGGGACAACGTAGGCCCCCTCCAGAAGCTATCGGGAGAACTAGCTACACAGGATTTGGAGAAGGCTGAGGTTCTGAAAGACTTCTTTGCCTCGGTCTTTGCTGGCAAAGGCTCTGACCACACCACCCAAGTCTTGGAAGGCAGATGCAGGGACTGTGAGAATGAAGACCTTAGGCCCACTGCAAGAGAGAATCAGGTCTGAGATCATCTGAAGAACCCGAACATGCACCAGTCCATGGGAGCTGATGAAGTCCATCCACAGGTCCTGAAGGAGCTGGCAAATGAAGTTGTGAAGCCGCTGGCCATCATATTGGAAAAATCATGGCAGTCAAGTGAAGTTCCCAATGACTGGAAAAAGGGAACTGTAACCCCCATTTTCAAGAGGGAAAAAAGGATGAACGTGGGAATTACAGACCAGCCAGTCTCACCTCTGTGCCTGACAAAATCTTGGAGCAGATTCTCCTGGAAGGCATGCTAAGGCACATGAAAAACAACAAGGTGCTTGGTAACAGCCAGAATGGCTTCACTATGGGGAAATCCTGCCTGACCAATTTGGTGGCCTTCTATGATGGGGTTACAGAAATGATTGACAGGGGTAGAGCAGTTGATGTCATCTACTCTAAGGTGGAGAGACATCAATTTGATATGTAGACCTCGTGTAGACTCGGTGGATAAAGAACTGGCTGGATGGCCGCATGCAATGGCTCAATGTCCAGCTGGAGACCAGAAACGAGTGGTGTCCCTCGTTGATCGGTGTTGGGACCAGTCTCGTTCAACGTATTTGTCGGTGACATGGACATGGACAGTGGGATTGAGTGCGCCCTCAGCAAGTTTGCCGATGACACCAAGCTGTGTGGTTCAGTTGATACACTGGAGGGAAGGGATGCCATCCAGAGGGACCTTGACATGCTTGGGAGGTGGGCTGATGCCAACCTCATGAAGTTTAACCATGCCAAGTGCAAGGTCCTACACCTGGGTCGGAGCAACCCCACACACAGCTACAGGTTGGGCAAAGAAGAGATTCAGAACAGCCCTGCGGAGAAGAACTTCGGGGTGTTGGTCAATGAGAAAATGAACACGAGCCAGCTTCAGTGTACACTCATAGCCCAGAAAACCAACTGTATCCTGAGCTGCCTGAAAAGGAGCATGACCAGCAGGTCAAAGGAGGTGATCCTGCCCCTCTGCTCTGCTCTTGTGAGACCTCACTTGGAGTATATTGTGCAGTTCTGGTGTCCTCAATATAAAAAGGACATGGAACTGTTGGAACAAGTCCAGAGGAGGGCCACAAGAATGATCAGGGGACTGGAGCACCTCCTGTATGAAGATAGGCTGAGAAAGTTGGGTCTGTTCAGCCTGGAGAAGAGAACCTGCGTGGAGACCTCATAGCAGCCTTTCAGTATCTGAAGGGGGGGGTATAGGGATGCTGGGGAGGGACTCTTCATTAGGGACTGTAATGATAGGACAAGGGGTAATGGGTTCAAACTTAAACAGGGGAAGTTTAGATTGGATATAAGGAAGAAATTCTTTGCTGTGAGGGTGGTGAGGCACTGGAATAGATTGCCCAGGGAGGTTGTGAATGCTACATCCCTGTGGGTGTTCAAGGCCATGTTGGACAAAACCTTGGGTGGCATGGTTTAATGTGAGGTGTCCCTGTCCATGGGAGGGGGGTTGGAACTAGATCTTAAGGCCCTTTCCAACCCTAACTATTCTGTGATTCTATGATTCAATATTATGTTATATTATGCTATGGTAGCTGAAGTACAGTTTATCAGGGATTGCTTGTTTACACTTTGTTGCTTACCTGAGCTCTGCCCCCAGTGAGGTCAAACATTCTCGAAAGAACACAAAATTGATCTTGCAAAATGATTAGCTTTTCAGCTGCACTCCAGAGCTCCTAAATCATGGTTAAATCAGTTATCTTTTCATGCATCTGGATCACTGATTTATGATGGTGACAAATGCTGGAGTTAAGTAAAGTCATAAAATTCTGTGAAACTGAATAATATATGTGAAGGAAATTATATCCCTTCACATGTCTCACCCTTTGAATGGAAACATTTATTTCTTTTTCCTGAAGTCTCTCGTTTCATTCAGACGAAAGATAAATGTTTTGCTGGATTTTCTAAAACTTAATATTTTGTTACATTTGTTGGACCTACATGGCAATATTAAGCACAGCAACTCATAACTTAAGAAGATCATTGCAGTTTCCTAGATAAAACAGGTTAATTAATTCTCTGAGAGAACTAATGATGCGGTGCTTTTGGTATAATCATGTTAGTTTCCTGACTGTGTAAAGAAGCTACTAACAATTGGACAAATGCAGTAAGAGACTCTCTTAGGAAGCTTTATGATTCTGTAAAGTGCTAAATTTGTTAATTATCTGGTTAATTTCATGTTGGCACTCTGTGTTCAAAAAGTATCAAAATTAGTTTACCTGGATGAATTAGATTTCTTTCATATCAGTTCTGACTCCTGTTCAAAAGAATCTGTTGATACTGCTTAGTGACAAAGTAATTTAACGTATTTCTGTGGAAAGTTTGGATCAATCCCTTTGTTTCCATGGACTATTAAGTTATCCATCTTTTTCTGATGGACTAATCGAAGCCATAGAACAAACTCATTAGTTCACACTGACAGGCTTAAGAAAATATAACTTGATTGGTTTTACTTTAGTTCCAGTGTCATTTTACAAAGGTAATTGAGATCTAGTAGTATTATATCAAAGTTTTCTAACATTTAAGCCTTCATGCATCTATGACTATCAGACAAATTACATTTCTGTTCACAAGAACTAAATCCTTTAGAATGCCAGGTCAAGGCTAGGGATGCATCTAGTAAGTATTTTTCAGGCAGACTCTATTATTAAGTGCATTTCTACTAATTTTGAGTAAAATCATAATTTTCATTTATTCACGTAATGTAGTATAATGAAATAAAACATCTACCTTAAAACCATTGCACAATAGCACAAGCCATTTCCTAAAGAGTCAGCTTGTACTAAATAACACAAACACACACTGAACATCAAAATGAAATATATTCTGACCAAAACTCATTTCTGTCTTGTATTGAACAGATGTTCACAAATTAATTTTGCTTATAAGATGCTCCTTAAAAGCAAGATGATATTTTAGGATTTTAAATGAAGACAGAATTGCTGTCTAGGTTATATTTTGTTATCCCTGTTGTCTCAGACTCTTGGCTCTGATAGCATTTTTTGAACCAAGAGCATCAATTTTAGTACTACTGTAGACGTTGCTTCAATTTACATGGAAACAGATGGAAATATTATAATATTTTAAGAAGTCCTACTGTCTTTAGAAAGAAAGGGGTATTTTAGCCTGAACAACTGTAATCCTGCATAAAGCAAACATAAATTCAAATTAGAGAAAAAAAATCAAAACTCAAACTAAAATAAATATATTAAGACACAAATTTTATAACACAGCTTTTCTTCTCCATAGGTTAAAGAACAATGAAAATAATTTCCTTTCAAGTCCCCTTCCTCTAAATCATTTCCTTGCAAAATACTTAAGATTTTCTAATAGTGATATTAAAAGCACCTTCATATTCTCATTCCAGAGGAACTTTGATTTCAGAATTAAACACATTTCACAGATTTACTGTGTTAATGCCTATTATCTTGGCATGCAATTACACACAATGAGATTTTGTTTCTTCTTTTCATTTTGTCTCATAAAAGACCAGTTTGTTTCTAACTGGATTTATCATTTTGAAAAGGTTGTTGCACAATCTGAATTATAGTTGGAATTTCAGGGAAGATAGAGTGAAAGCCTGGAAAAAAATAGTACTCTATGTTTTAGGGAGGTAGAAAATCAAATGATTCCTAAGCAAATCTCAAGAGATAGAAACATGTAAAAAAAAATAAAATAAGTGTGTTCATACTTGCAAAACCCTCAGTTAACATACACAAGAGAAAGTTGATGAAAACTGGTGAAAAGATACTTCTTTCTAAGACAACTGCTTTGTACATTTTACAAAGAAGGACTCTGAAAGAGCTGAATGTGTGTTCCTACTCCACGCGGAGATAGAGCTTTATGTCTGACTGAAGTGTGGTATACACCCTGGAGTTGTGGTCTTTAAAACTAAAGCAGCTTATGTTCATCAGTATAAATACCAAACTGCTCTGTGAGGCTGAGACCTTACAAATCCCACTGTTTTCCTTTTCTGAAATTTTGTGACCCATGACTGTCTCCTTCAGTACAATATCCACTTTTGTTAAAATTTGTTTCCCTTGTGTCTCCAAACATAGAAGAATGTTTACTTTTCTTAATATGAAGGATAGTAGCATAGCCTTTTAAATGTGCTTGTATGCTTAACTAATGATTCATACCTATATGAAATTAAACATATGATATATGTATTATGAAAATTTAATCTGCTTGTGCTCTACAAATCTCCCAAATGTAGTGTTATTCTTCTAAGTGAAAGATGAAAGTCTGAACTTCTGATATTAGTTACACCCCAGTATTGCAATGTCTTTCTAGTTTCTCATTCTGTTGTAGTACTGTCCACTGTGTCAAGATCTCGCACAGCAAACCATTTTCATTTGTCTATTTATTCCTTTATAATATTTCAATTTGTGGCAGGTATATTTTTATATTAAATAGGTATCTTCTATTTGAATAGTTTGTATTTTATATATGTTACAGAGGTTAAATTGAGTCCGGCATATATGTCTGAATTTAATAATTTATAATACAAGTTTATTATTGTTTGCTTCAACATTGCTATGACTGAATACCATTACAGACAGATATATTTTCTGTTAATTTGAAATGGCTTAGGTAATTCTCATACAGATCAAGATAATAGTAACTTTAGACATATGAAAGTTATTGCTTTGTTCTGTTGCTGGCTTTTCTTTTTTTCTGGAAAACATTAAACATGTGATTAGCTATTTTTCCTAAAGGTTCATGTGTTTACCTGGCTATTCTCACAGTAAAATCCTAGATCCTCTTGGAAATCCTCAAGTGAGTATTTTTATGTCTGACAACAGAAAATATTCAGATATGGATTACATTTGGAGATGTTAGCCTCTGGTTTCACAATGTTATTTTATGTTCTTTTTGAATTACTTGTCCTTTAGTTTTCAAAGCAATAACAGGCTTCATGTAAAAGTCCCCCCCCAAAAAAAAAGACCTGGATGGATCTCCATTTTAACCTGCATACTTGCTCGCTTTTTACTCCTGAATTCACAAATTTAAGTCTAGTAATTTATTTGTATAGTATAAAAGTGCAAGTCTAAATAATTAAAGTTTTGCAGAGACGAGAAAGTGACTAGTGCTTATATTTAGTTCTCAATGTTGAATTCAGTTGAAAGAAACATATTTTTATTAAAAAGATAAAAAAATAACGAATTAATGAGAATGTCCTATTGTGCTGCAACAAGGATACATCAAATTGCTTTGCAGTTAAATGTAAAATAAGTATATTTGAAAAATGCTTCTAAAAATTGTTAATGTAAAGAACTTCATATACATTCACTCAAGCTATTAGTATCTAATGAAAAATGTTTCTTATTAAAGTATAATTATATTCAAATTCAGTGTTACAGGTTTAAAGAAATGAACTAACAAAGATTATTTGAGGATTTGGGTTTGGTTTTTTCATTAATTAATAAAGATACAGTTATAATTCCTAAGGCATTAACAGTACTTCATAGTTTACAGACATTTTTCAGGTGATTGTGCTTGGCTAGAAAGAGAGCCAAAATTACATGTATCACAGAAAGGAAAAAAAATAATTTTTTTTTGTTGCTAAGTTGTATGGACGAAATTCAGCCAGAAACTAAGCACCACACAGCTATTCTCTAGTCCAGCCTCTCCTGCAATAGATCAGGTTGCTCAGAGCTTCATCCAGCCTGAGCTTGAGTGTTTCCAGGGAAAGGGCATCAACCACCTCCCTGGGCAACCTGTTCCAGAGTTTCAATACTCTCATTGTAAAAAAAAAAATTCTTCCTTATATCTAGCCTGAATCTGCCCTCTTTTATTTTAAAACCATTACCCCTTTTCCTGTCACATCTTTGTCCTGTCGTCATTTTTCTTACAAGCCCCTTTTAAGTCTTGGAAGACTGCAAAAAGGTCTTGCTGGTGCTTTCTCCAGGCTGAGCAACCCCAGCTCTCTCAGCCTTTCTTCACAGGTGTTTCATCCCTCTGATAATTTCTGTAGCCCTCCTCTGGACCTTCTCCAAAAGGTCCATATCTTTCCTCTACTGAGGACCCCAGAGCTGGATGAAGTATTACATGTGTGGTCTCACCAGAGAGGGTGACCAGAGGGGCAGAATCACCTCCCTGCACTTCTTGTCCATGCTTCTTTTGATGCAGCCTAGGATATGGTCATCTTTCTGGGCTGTGAGTGCACATTGCCAGCTCATGTGCAGTGTTTCTTTCACCAGTACCCCCAAGTCCTTCTTCACAGGGATGCTCTCAGTCCCTTCATCTCCCAGGCAGTACTGATGCTGCGGCTTGCCCTGACCCAGGCGTAGGACATTGCACTTGGCCTTCTTGTACCTCATGAGGTTCACATCGGCCCACTTCTTGAGCTTGCTGAGATGCATTCAATAATGAGTAGGAAAAAGAGAAGAAAACATGCCACGTTAAGGGAAATTATGTATCATTGGAAAATACTTAAAAATAAAACTACCAGGTACGTATGTACAAGCCATTTTTTCATCAGTGTTGCATATGTTGGGGCTGGAGCACAGAAGAGTCTTTAATATCTTAGACTAAAACTAAAAACCAGTATCTTTTTGCTTATAATGTCAAGGATTGCAGGTAATGCTTATGCTTCCCATTCGTACTCTGTTACAAGTGTCATGGTTTCAGAAGGGCAGAACTCTACTTTTTAAGAGAACATATCAGACATTGCTCTGGCCATGCGTTTTTTCTCAGAGATGTTTATTTATGACTCAAGAAAATCGTGTATTGAAATCACCTAGAAAAGAACCACAAACATTGGAAATTAAAAAAAACCAACCCAACAACCAAAACCCAACCCAATTCTAAGTCTGTGATATGTGCCCTCAAAAAAATGGTTATGAAATGCTGTCTGCAGCTGCCTTAGGTAACCTGCATTTACCCTCACTGGCATGCTAAAACTCTTGAATACAAGAAGCATATGCTTCAAAAGGCATATAACTCTTGAAAAAATAGTAATTTTTATCTTCTCACTCTCTTTAGAAGGTGCTGACCAGGAGACTGACTAGGAGCTGACTACCTGTTTATTTGTTGTATTTCAAATAGGGCTCAGAATTAGGATTGACTGCCTTTGAAAGTGAGCCATAGTAGAAGACAAGCTTTCTTTTTTTTTTTTTTTTGAGACGACAACCTGATTCATTATGTATCAAATCTTTGTTGGATAGAAACCAGTATGGTCCCATTACAACCTGTTTAACTATTCTCCAATATATCAATTAAAGCTCCAAGACCCCACCTCTTTTTATTTTTTCTTTTTCGTGGGTTGTGGTGGTTTTTTTGTGTTTTTATTTTATTTTTTTTTTATTATTCCCCCCCGCCCCCTGTCTTTAATTGCAGGTTTTGGTGTAGTTTTTTTCTAGTAATATTATCTTCTAGGCATAAAGTGCACCACTTCACAATCGGTATTCTTTTAAAACTCTAGCTTCAGTCTTTTATGCCTTGCTAGAAACGTATTTATTATGTAGTATAAATGAAATAGCATCTCCAGGATTTCTATTCCTCCAAATTTTAAACGTAGCAATAAAGCAAATTTTTTATAGTGTGGCTAGATATTTGTATGTCTACTACATAAAATTTTATTACACTTCCAAATGGTGATGTACATGTATTTTCCTCATTACAGTAATCTACCTTTCTGTTACTAGTCTTTGTCACTTCATCTGTTACACTTTTGTTTGTGCATCACCAATACCAAAGCTAAGAAAGTGTGTAAACTAAAATCAGTAAGCAACATATTAATTTGCTGTAGCTGTCTCATGTGGTTCAGTAATTCAGTGAGAAATCAGCTACTTGATAGTAAAACTCTAAGCACCTCTACATACATGTAATAGTAATCTGATTTTAACTTTTAACACCGAGGACAGCACCGTCAAATTAGTTCTCTGCAGTGCTCAGATTTTACAGGGTTTTTAAGGAAAATGCGTAGGAACTCAATAAATGTAGTATCGCAGTAAGTGATAACAGTAATATGTTCTTTAGTAAAAATATGTTTTATCTGCTGCAGCTTGTTTCAAATATTCCAAAGTCATTAGTTTTATTTATATTTAAGAGGCTAGAAAAGAATATTTTTTTTCCTCTAGATTTTTCTAACCTGTAGTCTCATGACTGACTCTCAGACTTGGCATTTTTTTCAAATAGAAACTCTTATTCTTATAACTTAAGAAGAATCATTTTCATTGTTGGAGTTTTCTGCATGCACCTACACACTAGGTGATTTTTCATCTTGCTCACATATAACATTTAAAATGTAGATCAGTTTTATGATTAAAATGAATTTTATGTGGGTATGAACAAAAATGGAAAAACAAGCCCAAACCCCAACATTTGAAGAATATTTAACTTATTTATCTGTTTTCTGGTGTCTATTTCCATTTCTATGTTTGATGCAGAAGGAAAATACTCATGGTGTGTAACTAAACATTTAATGAAGAGATGGTTCTAACAACTTTTAATTCATCATGTAAGAATAACTGCAGGGAAAAAAATATCCTCATCTCTGAGCTGACTGAGTTCAGAAGACAACTGAGAAGTTCTTTCAACACATTTGAAGTGTTAATATCAGTTTACTTTCAATGCTAACTTTATCTCTGTTTTTTTATTTACCACTATTGTACTCTTAAATATTCTGCACCAAAGGTTAGTCAGTATAGGAAGCAGATAGATAGACATCGCACCTACATAAAGTCCTTGGTCACATAGTAGCAAATACCCTGTGACTGACAGATATTAATTCTAGACAGCAGAAGGAAACTTATAATATCACAGTACAGTAGGCAGTAATATTGATATACCTTGGTATTGTGTACACTTGGAATGGGAATAGCACTGTACCACTGTCATATTGGGCTGCTACTAGAAGAAAGCTGTAAGGGTTTTTTCCATTCAGAACTAAACTCTCATTCTTGAACACTAACTTCATGTACCTACTGTGACATATAAAAATACATTTTTGGTTTGGGTTTTGGTTTCTTAGGTAGGTAACATTGAGTGGTAGTCTAGAAAAGTAGTTTACAAATAGCTATTACATAATATCTGAAAAACATCTTGGAAAATAGAAAATAATATGGCCAAGATGTCTATCCTGCTTTTTGTAGAGAGATGGCACCATTCCAGTAAAACATATTCTTAAGAAATGTCAAATGTCATAGTAATTGTACCTGTACATTTACCTGTGATTTTCATTAAGATACAAACTCTGTAACTATAAATGAGAAGTAATTGGTTGATCTATACTTTAATTAGTATCTGTTGCAATAGTTAAGTAGATTTGAGCATGCTAGCAAATAAACTTCATTGATTTTGCTATTTTAAACCCAGAGAAAAAGGACTACAACAAGGTAATTTTATTTAATTTCTTGGAGTAATAGCAAATTTTCACACCATGCTTCATATACTTTTCAAGTGTCATTTTCATATGTTTGAAATTTAATATTCAAATACTAATGATGCAAGAGAAATAAGGGTTCTCTTTACATTCACAAACTTCAAGTAGTCCCATTAATTAATGTTAATAAATTTTTTCTAACAAGCAGGACAAAAGTGCAAACATTTCCCTTTTCTAATCACATTATTCCCTTTTAAAATTTCTTTTTATTACATTATTACCCCAATACAAGGTCTTTCATAAATATATCTTTGTCTATTATCTGTAACAGATTGTAATACTATGACTCCAAATGGAAGTTAAGCATGCAGATTTGAAAAAAAAGTCTGGTAAAGAGAGTGTTTATTTTAAATTTCTCTACATAGGGATAAATGGAATTTATTTTCCCAGATATTTGCAAAATGTCAATGCTTCCAACACTGATGATTAAACATTTTTTTATTATACTTCCATATATAAGGTAGATGTGAGTAAATGAGTTGTAGAATACAGGATGTGGAACGTGACATTTTTTAGCAACACAACTCTAAAGTAAAACTCAGGATTCTTAAAATTCTTGGATAAGTACATTCAGAGTAATTTAAAATTAATCAAGGAAATTTTGTGATCGATCTTTCACACAGCATGAGATTGTGCTTTCTAAAGTCTTTTGTTTCTAACAACACTTTGAAATTACTAACTGCTTAGTCATTCTATTTTGATAATTTTACAGATGATTTCATAAAGCTGAAATGTTGACCTTTAATTGTTGTCAACACTTCCAGTTATTGATAAAGGTTCACAAACTGTTCACTACCAATGTTTCCCTCTTGGTTCATACAGCTGCAGCTAGTAAAATTGCCTGGTTTGCCATTTAGAAGTCTTAATATGACAGAAAAAAATGAACAGAGCTCTCTACATATGATGGTAGGCAGTGGGTAACACTGCCTGCAAATAAGGCTGTATAATGCTTCCAAGTGTAGCTGAAATGGCAGGAAATTTTGGGACAAAGGGTAGAAAAAAAATGTGTTTGTTCTGCTATTGTGAAAAGTGACGTATTTTTTCCTGTACTGTTGCAGTCCAAGGAGAATCCTGAAATTCTGCTAGAAGCTTGCCTTTGAATCTTTTTTTAACCTTGTTAAAGCCCAATTATCATTAATCAAATCTTCAGTTGTAAGCAGAGTGCCGATCACTCACTGCCCTGAATGACCTACTGGACTGTAACGGTCTAAATCTCAAATGGCTCTCTCCATACAGACCCCATGCCAGCTTTTCTCAGTTCACAGTACTAAAAACTCCAAACAGCCCAATGTTCTTCACTGCTCTACATGGCAACAGCATGAAAACATTTCCCTGCAGTCTCTGCTCTCAACAGGAAAACCAGCAAGTGCTGAATTGCATTCCCAATTACCCAGATGGCAGATACTTCAGGTAAAAGTGAGTCAGTGCTTCCTAACCTGTGACAGCCACTAAAGTGTCAGAAGGTACTTCCTGAAATGACTGGAACATTTAAGCACAAAGTAAAAAAAAAAAAAAAAACAAAACAAACAACAAAAACAAACAAACAAAACAAAAAAAAAACCCCAAACCATCTCTGCATATTTCCATGCACACAACTAGGGACATAAAAAAAAAAAAAAAAAAAAAGAAAGGAATACTGAAAGGGCAATCTAAGTTTACTTGGTTGTAAGAGAAATCTTTTTAGCAACACTGCAGACTATTGCCCTTTCTCCCACCATACTTCCTTTGAAAAGGATTTAAAGGATTTAGATTAAAAATAAATAAATAAAGCATTAAAAAAGATAGAAAGAAGGAAAGCAAAACACATGAACTGAATGGTTTTCCCGTGATCAGAATTTCCTATGTGTGCTCATCATTGGTCCAAAAGTCAGATAAGAATGAAGTTTGCACAATAGCAAGGGTGAATATTCTTAGAAAAACACACCCCTTTGATACTAGATATTTGATGCAAATTCATGGAATTTCTTCTCTCAGAGAGCTTTTCCTAAAACACTGGGAAATAACACACCAATGAGCATCTTAAAAGGACATTTATCAAAAATTGCGAAGTCAAACAGCCAAAATTTAACATAGGAAAAAACAGCATGAAATAATAGATTTTAAATATTAAAACACTACTCATAAAGACTTAAATAAGTAACGTACAGTCAGTTATTTTTAGCATTTTCTATCATAAGGACCATGACTTACTATTATTCTTGTGGGGAAAATTAATTTTCCTTGTGGGTATTTAAAAAAAAAATTAAAACTTCTATCAAAACATGGAATAAAAATTTCACCTGAATAATGTTTATATTTAACCAGAAGAACATTTGATAAAAGTCTGGTCAGGAGGGTGACTAATGAATATACTTGAATGTAATCAGTTTTTGCAGCTACGTAAATTAGGGCAAAGTCAGTTAGAGACTTTTTCAACATCACAGATGACAGAAATGGAAGAAAAAGAGAAAATTTAAGCCTCAGCTTTTTCAATTATTGGTCAAAAATATTAAGAACAAATATACTGTTGTACTTTTCAAATAAATTTCGAAGTAAGAAGCAGTGAATAAATTTATCCCCTTTGTGCACACACACAAAGAATCTGTGGAGATTTGGCAGGAGTGAAATATTCTTCACATGCTGAACAGACTTCACTTATTTTAGTGTTTAAAGTATTTCAAGAACAAAGGAATTTTGCATTTTTTTTTCTGATTTGTTTGTAGAATTGTCAAACTCCATTTCTGTTCATCTTGTTTTGTAAGCTTTTTGTTTAATTGTAACATCTTTCTTCCCATGTTGGACAAAGAAAAAGGGAATAGGAAAAGGTATTTCTTCTTAGTGGCGCATCTGAACTAAACTAGTCTTCTTCAAACTTCAGCTGTCATGTTCAAAGGTAGTATCTCCAAAAATCCTGCCTACTTTTTAAGCATTCCCAGAGCTCCACTCACCTCTCTATTTACTTTGCTGATGGAGCATCCTACAAACCATTCCACTTCAGGAACTGGGGTCCAAGCCTTGCTCTAAATTTTGTTTAATGTAGAAACACAGATATTTTTGCCAATGCTGTTGTGGAATAATAGGGGAAATTAGAAACCACACACCTCCAAATGCTCAAAGTTATCTTACAATATTAAAGAAATTTTAAGGTGAAATGTAGATGATACCTCTGGGATGGAATGTGGTTACGGGGAGTTGTTAGTTCAAATTAGAACTTATAAATATGCAAAACTGGGGTGGTGGGGAATTAAGGAAGATTCCATTGTTAACTGCTGGGATCGGCCAAGGGGCTGAACCTGTCTTCTCTCCCCACAAAGGGATGCTCTACTCTATGTGCATTTAATGATTGATTTTTAGCTGGCTTTATATATTATTTCATGTTTGTTCTCATAGTTCACAGTATCACAGTATCACAGTATGTTAGAGATTGGAAGGGACCTCAAAAGATCATCTAGTCCAATCCCCCTGCCGGAGCAGGAACACCTAGATAAGGTTACACAGGAACGTGTCCAAGCGGGTTTGAATGTCTCCGGAGAAGGAGACTCCACAACCTCCCTGGGCAGCCTGTTCCAGTGTTCTGTCACCCTCACTGAGAAGAAGTTTCTTCTCAAGTTTAAGTGGAACCTCTTGTGTTCCAGTTTGTACCCATTGCCCCTTGTCCTATCATTGTTTGCCACTGAGAAGAGCCTGGCTCCATCCTCGTGACACTCCCCCTTTATATATTTATATACACTAATAAGGTCACCCCTCAATCTCCTCTTCTCCAAACTATAGAGACCCAGCTCCCTCAGTCTTTCCTCATAAGGGAGATGCTCCACTCCCTTAATCATCTTAGCTGCCCTGCGCTGGACTCTCTCCAGCAGGTCTCTGTCCTTCTTAAACTGAGGGGCCCAGAACTGGACACAATATTACATTGTCACTGGCAATCTTCGAACCTTAAGTTGTCACTAAATATAATAAAAATTGTCAGTTAAGGTCTATTTTGTGTGAATTTCTGGACAAATTGACTTAAAATTGGCTTTAGAATATACTTCTTTTATCTTGGTGGGTGAATTTGCTGCTGTGAACCCTGAATAGGATGGTAAGTAACATCATCTTCTAATAATAGTGTGCTCTCCAGCGGAGCACGTACAGAGTGCTCTGACATCCTGATTGGGCTCAAGGGTCTCATCTTTCCTGGGACAGTAACAAACCCATCAAACTTGCAATTGAAGGGATGAAATCTTCCCCCTTACAGAGGGAAATAAACCTCTTACTGGTGTATAAGACCTCTTAACATGACAGCTGTCTACAGAATATAACTACTTTTTGGAAATCTATAAAAGAATACTCAACAGTTTTTTACACTTTTCTAATGAAAGTGCAACTTTCTCATCAACTTTTTTTACTGTACAGTCTCTTGCAATATGCTGATGAACATGACTGCATGATGAACAGGAGTGGTGATGAATATATTCTCAATAAATTATTCTTATTAAGTCCAAGAATCAGCTGCTTAATAATAAAAATCTACAGGTTATGGAAATGTATGGTAGTTTACATAATAAAATAAATCAGAGGCTTAGGAGCCTATAAAGTTTATTCTAATTTCTTGAGAGTAATAAAAGTAAAAAGTACAGTAATAAACTAAGCATATGATGATTAAGCAACTTTGGGCTGTACAAATTATCTTTGTAATAACTTACATTATTCACATTCTGCTTCATAGCATATTTATGTGAATTTTTATGACACTACGTAATCATGCAGGAGATTTTGAATCACTGGATCCACTCACATGAAATCTAAGCTGAAGTACAAATATAATTACATAACTGACTGTTGTAATTGTAGGGTTATTATCTCAAGAAGAAGATATTATAAAACTTTAATAACTTTTCATTCAAAACCATTTAAGTATACAGGTTATGTGAAATACTCAGAGAGAAGTCACTTATACCACAGAAAGGTTGTTCTCACAATTTGAAAGCAAGTAGAGAAAATTAATGGAAATCTGTCATAATTCTGACTAAAAACACCTATTTACTTGCTGCCACATACTTCAGGTAAAAGTACAGAAATAAGATGTTGATATTACTAGCATTAATATCAATTTCTCTCCACTCCAGCTGTTTCTCCTCTTCCATCTCACATCGCTGCAGTGACAATTCTATTTTCTTTTTCAGGAAAAATGCTGAAGAGCCTAATAGCTATTTAACTACTGAAATAGCTAAAGATAAAGTTTAAAAAATTAAATTAGGACCATGAAATTGCTGGTCCTCCTTTTCCAGAAAGCAAAAGACTACATAAAACAAAACTTCAGTTCTTCCTTATACTTTTGAAGCATAGGTTTATTTTCATTGATTACCCAGAATTTAGATTCTGTGCTAACCTATAAAGATATTTCTGTTTTTTTCTCTATCCTTACTCTGAAAATATGAAATTCATAGAATGACCATTGACACTGAACTGTCAAAAATGCATTCTAAGGCTCAGATATAAGCATGAACTTGATCATCAATTCTTTGTTACAAATCATGCAAAATGGCTGAAGCAAATTACTAAACCACAAATCTATAGCAAAAAATGTCACTAAAAGTTCATACAGCAATCCTGTGCTCCCATGTATTTTCCTTTGAAAGATATTTTCCCTTTGAGCTCCTGTTAGTTGTATTAAACAGTTCTTTTTTCAGCTACATAAAAATCTTCCTCTCCATTCTGTATTAAACAAGTGGAAACATGGCTCAGCAGAGGTATTTTTAAAGCACATTATTTTTACCCAAGAGCTTTGAGTCTTGAAAATAACTTGATCCCTAAGAGACATCTTCACTTGTCTGCATTAGCTCTTTCGTGACTCTATAGAAGCAGAACACTACTTCATGAAAAGATTAAGTGATGCGACAACAGCTCTAAAGCAAGCTTCATGGGGAATATAACTCAGTCAGTGCATGTCTCAGTCAGTGCAAGCTCAGAGCAATATTTTCAGCATGTTCTCCTAGCAAGTGGAAAATAATGTCTCAAAAAACTTCCCCAAATCGTTTAAAATTTTTACACTGTGAGGGGCATTACTAGAAAGCTCCTTTTCATGCCTTTGAAGACTATTCTATTTTCAATATTTTTAACATATTTTATCACTTGCTGTGTTTCACCTACACTATATTTTTTTTGTATGAATACCTCATTCATTGTTATCAGAGAAGAAAACCTTTATATTTTTTAAATAAAAAAATGGCATTTCATCATGCTAATTGGACACTTGTATAACTTTAACTTGTAAAGACATGAAACCCCACTATCTCCATGAAATTAAAAAAACTTATTGAATACTTTCATAAGGTGGATTTACTCTTTCTTTTGGGATTTACATAACTGTTTGGCATAATTATCTACGTTGATTTTCTGAGGTTCTATAAAGGAAATAAAACAACTTTTATCTTTGAAGAAAAGAACAAGTAGGCAAAGCATTATTTCGCTCCTTTTAAACTCCAGGAATAAGGATAAAAAGCTATTAGGCAGTATTTTAATCAGTTGCCACATTTCATAATTGAAAAATGAAGAGGCAGAAGAAGGGAGTGAACCTCTTTGCAGTTACTGTCTTCTGGATTGCTTTCTGTTTTGCAATATCAATTTCAATCACAAATAAAAAATATTTAAACGTGTCTTGCTGCTAAAACAATTGGCAAAGCATTAACTTTTCTTGTAGACACTAATAACTGAAATGCTGAACATTGGTTTACAGACCAACAGAATTAAGTTATGTAACAAGCAAAATGAACAATGCAAAGTACTTTTTGCCATGACAATTTATACTAGTTTTCAAAATAAACATTAAAACTGAGGTATATCTATCTTTGAAAAGAATCCTTGCTGATTAAAAACAATACACAAAAACTTTCTGTGATGTATGACCTCCATTTTTTTTTTTTACTCAGAGAAACTTAAGTATGGATATATAAATCCATGGTACATGGCAAAATTGTGTACAGTAAATAGGGAGTAAGGCTGTTCAGAATAGGTCAGTAGTGTTAGGGAATTAAAGACTGTTAAGTACTTCAGTGTGAAAGATGTTAATAAAAAGTTCTGAACAATGTAATAATTTTTATTCCTATTCTAAGCTATAATAATGAGTTACAGCTAAGCCAAAACATTTCACATATAAATTAAGTCAGATCCATTAAATGAAAGTATTTGACCTTGGAGAACTGTGATAGTTAGAGAATACTACACCAAAAGATGTCTGGCATCTACTGCAGATTAATATCCTGTATTTTGAAGGAAGTCAAGCTACAGAGCATCAGAAGCACAGTAATCCCTAAATTTAAAACAAAAATTATTTCACAGACAGTTCCTAAATAAAAATCTATGAAAACCAGAGGTCCAGTCTCAACAAACATTTAAACCATTTTAACCTGATACTCATTTAGTGAGTTAAGATAAATTGCCTCTGTTGCTTTTTAATTAACAAATGCAGGTGTAAAGAAAAGCATTAAGATTTGAATTAGGATTCTTTTTTGGGGAAACAACTTCCTGTCAAACAGAATTTATCAAGATGTGATTTCCACCTCCGCATATCAGAGGAAATAAAGTCTTTAAAGAGCAGCTTACATGTCCTCACCAAAAAGCTGATAGCTCTTGTCAAAAACCAGATATTGAAGTATAAGTGACTGACACAAGATACAATTGAAATGCAGGTGAACTGTAGAGAGCATTAAAAGTGCCATGTATGGCTACTAGTTTTCTGTTAGATATGAATTCCACATCACATTTTATCATTATTATAACAATAGATGCTAAATGCTTAAAAATCATAAATAAATTATTTGTTTTCCTTCTCTGGAGAAGGAAAAATATCACCTACTTAGAAGCCACAGGGAATGGGAAGACAATGCATGGGTTTTATAACTTTGCTTAAATGCTTTTGAGAAGATGCTTCCTTAAATCAGGATTTATATTCTGAAGTGGCAAGGTCTATTAGAATTCTTTTGAGCAATTTTTTTTTCTGTGCTGTTTTGCTCCACTGTCTCTACACTCTCCAAGGCGTACCGTTTATTTCACTGTCTAGACAAAGCAACTGATGAGTTCCTGGAGGAGAGAAGCTCAGGTCCTGGGAAAGAGGTGGCTGCTGGAAGCTGAGCCATACAGGCAATGTGGACATGAGTGAGCATCCCCACTATTTTATCCTCTGCCTGAAGCAGCCTCCCCGCAGGTTCTGCTCTCCCACATGCTGCCCATCCTCAGTGCAGCAGGGTATAAAAGCAAAGTTATTAATTCCTGGGAACAAACCTCATTATACAGCCAAAGTGTTTTCATTCGTCATTGAGATGACACAGAGAAATCCCTACAGAGGCGTCAGATTCCCTTAGATACAGATTAATTTCCCAGGTGACATCTGAGCAGCTGTTTTCTGGCAGATCAACACTGAGCAACAATATTTGAAACAGAAAATCCTAGGGTGGCCAAGTTGCATAAGCCCACAGTTCAAGCGGTGTTCTGCTGTAGCTGAACACAAGCATTTCTGTCAGCCTGACCTGCCCTATACCTTTGAATGGGGAAAGATGAAAGCCATAGGCCTCTGCAGTCCTGGGTCAGAAATAGTCTCTACACAATGCCCAGAAAATCCAACGCCTCACCCAGATCTCAGTGACCTCAGGTTCACTCTTTTCCACCCTTCCCCACAGGTCTCACCAGCTCCATGGGGGGAGGCCATCCCCAGGGTCAGGGGGTTGGCACCAGCACGGTGCTAGGCTGGGCACAGATTTTGCATCTATCTCTCTTTGATTACAACTGCTTGAGGAACAGAGAAAACACGGGCAGTGCTTTGTGCCAGTGATCACCCTTCGGCAGCAAGAGCAGCTCCACAAAGCCACAGCTTTTGATGGTGAGAAGTTTCCAGTCACCTCTCTCCTTCCACCCCCACTTTACGTGATGAGGTGCGAGTATTCCACTAGTGCAATATTCTGTCTAGACATACAGCAGGTTTCATTCTTAGGTACATCATGATTCCAAAAAGAAATATTCTCCCCTATGAATTCAATGTTAAAAATCCATTACACGTCCCCTTGGACAACCACTGTGTAGCAGCCTTTTCATTTACTGAAATAGTGAGTCGTTCATGTCAGTGACCTACACAGAAAATGCACACAACCATGTCTCTTGTGGCTTGTCAAAAATCAGACAACAGGACTGCTGCTGCCTCAAGATATCTGTTTAACTGTAAATATACATTTATTGCTCATAAATATTATATTATATTATATTATATTATATTATATTATATTATATTATATTATATTATATTATATTATATATTAATCCTTATATAATATTATTATACATTACATTTATATCTGAGTGTTTTAAAGAAAATAGGCTCATGAGCATTGTGATGATTTTTCTTTTATGGATGTATCATTGCTCCAAATAACAGAATACTGTCATGCTTAAACACAGTGTTTCCAAATTTTTTCCAGGACACCATTAAAATGAATTTTTCCCATAGCTCCTTACAGAAAGTTGTCTTAAAATTTTGCTTTACACCAAACCCGTCTGAAATCTAGTTAAAATCCATTTAAACACTGCCACTTTTATAACTGTTACAGTTTTTTAGCTTTTGACACTTATTTTTAATCTGTTTGGTTTTTTTTGTCATATTTTTATATACTTTTTTGGTTTTGGTGTGAAATCAGATATTCTATACAACATCTACAAACAGTGAAAATAGAGCCAGAATCAGTCACCTCTTTCCTTGTCGCAAATGCTGAGACTTCCTAGATATAACAGCCATGAGAACCAGTTTCTCAGACGAGAGGAGCTGGAGATCTGGCACAGGTGAGGACGTGGGACTCTGCAGGGGAACGGCAAGTACCGCTGTACCTCTCCATCCTCCTCCACACTTTCCAAGCCAAGGTCATCACCAAAAATGACCTTATCTTCTCTGTTTATAAATTAGCCAGGACACACATGCAGACAAGGACAGGATAAACAATTTCAGGAACAACTTTAGCCCCATAAACCAGCTATCCCCACTGGCTTGACAGGTGTTGCACATTGCCTTAGGTGGCTTCACCTTTTGTGTTGAAAGGGTCTTCTATATGCAGCTTCATAGGCTGCTTTCCAGGTGCAGCTCCCTATCCCTTCAACCAAGATGTCAGGGGAGTGTTTTCTAGACCCTCACAGTGTTGCTATGGTGGTTCTCAAGGGAAGAGACTGCCACTGGTCACTACTTCCTTCCTCCTTTTTCCTAGCCCTACATTTGTAGCTTTTGATTAGTTTAAGGTGACAATAATATTCGTTCAGAAACCTTAACAGCCAAGCAGCCTGCAGTATTAACAGTCTTAACAGTATGCAGAACCTGCCCTTGATTTACGCATGCTCCAGTCAGCAATAATAACATCTCCTGTCTCCCCTCTCTCTCCCTCCTCCTCTCCTATTCCCTTCTCACACTCTACCCCACTTCGTTTTTAATTGTCCTCAAACATATCTTAGCTGTTAATAAATCTTCATGTACGCGTTTCAAGCCGCTTTGTTTAACCATGAGTCAACGTCATGTGCCAAAATGGCATTAAACTGAAATACGCTAACTTGCCAGATGTTAATTAAGTCAAGGAATCTGTACACAGACATGGTGAATTGCTTCAGATGCTTTGTGGTATTCCAAATGATAGCAAACAAGTTATCCCATCAACACTTGAATTAAAGTTAGAACATCTATTGCATTTTTTAAATACTTGTAGGGTAGATTATATCGTATGACACACATGGACACTGTGCACTCCAAGAATAACTGTAAGATGTTGTATGTATATTGTATTCCGAGTAATATTTTATCATACTATTACCTTCCTGAATTACTATTTTAATTACACATACAGAAAGTTATGAGGATATTGAGAAGCTTAGATAATGAAATGCTTTGTTATTTCAGGAATAGAATTAAAAATACTACTTGAGTTTTCAGTGAATGGTATAATTAGGTAATAAATCTTACAATGTTAATTTGTTCACTTAATATGTACAGAGGAGTTAATGAAACTGACTTAACTGCCTTTTTAAGATCTTTTTGAGATTGGGATGTGTTGACACAAGTTGTGAGATACTTGTAAAGAGGAGTTAATGCAACTTGTCACTAGCTTTTAAGTTTGTAAATGTTATGTTTAAATTCATAGAAAAAGTATCAAGTATATTAGTGTATATAAATATATAAAGGGGGAGTGTCACAAGGATGGAGCCAGGCTCTTCTCAGTGGCAAACAATGAAAGGACAAGGGGTAATGGGTACAAATTGGAGCACAAGAGGTTCCACTTAAACCTGAGAAGAAACTTCTTCTCAGTGAGGGTGACGGAACACTGGAACAGGCTGCCCAGGGAGGTTGTGGAATCTCCTTCTTTGGAGACATTCAAAACCCGCCTGGACACGTTCCTGTGTAACCTCATCTAGGTGTTCCTGCTCCGGCAGGGGGATTTGACTCGATGATCTTTTGAGGTCCCTTCCAATCTCTAACATACTGCGATACTGTGATACTGTGATATAGTGTATGATACATGTGCAATACCATATATCTAAAAAATGGGAATGAGGCACTTTAAAGGGGAAAAAAGAAATTGCATGACAGTCTATGTGTCTGTTTTAATGAGAAGGAATCTGACATCTCCCCTTATTCCTGCCGAAACAGTGAGCTGTAAGTTTGACATGCACATTCAACACATGTTTAAGCAGTATGGTTAACATTATTATTCTTGTTTTACAGAAACTCAGGACAAAAAGGTAAAGGTCATAACTGTAATATGGCTAAGCCAAAACAGTTAGGTCAATATTTATACTTTAAAATAGCTGAATTTTGAACATGCAAAAAATTTATTTTCTAGATTAGACTTGTTCTCCAGCAAAACCATCAGTGAGCATTTAGCAGTATATTCCTCTTTAAAGCCTTTTAAAAGACCTCAGTAACTGTAAGTCTGTACCATCAAAAACGTTGTATGTTGCCTATGTATTTCACTTACACGTTTTCAGATATGCTCTCATTTATAGCCCATGTTGTAAGAGTAGATGTCAAGCTATACTGGATAGCTAGACTGGATATCTATGTCTGTGTTACAGTGTTGTATTTTTCTAAGCATGCAAATGATTTGAAATTCCTAATAATGTTCACTATTTTAACTAGTATAAAAATATTAATCTGTCCATTATCAATTAATAACTTAAAATAATTATTATAATTTGAGAATATTTTTTGTTATTTTAAAATTCCTTTGAAAGCAGCATATCAAAGGCATTGCTAGAATGTGGAAAGCAATGTTTCTGCTGAATAGCAATAGAAGGTATCTACATCACATAAGATTATTTCTACAATGTAACCTAATAAATAAAGAACGGTAATGCTTAACAATTTATATTTTGATATCTGTTATAGATGCTTCTATTAATTTAATTAATATTAATTATTTAAAATTATATTAAAATAAGTAATCTATTCCAATGTTTTTCATTAGTAGATGCTTTAAGTCTCTTTGTCATTTATTTATTCAACTCTCATTTGAATTCCCCAATACCATCATTTTATTCACATTGTAAATCTTAGAAATAGGTTTCTGCTTTTTCTTATTTTTTTTTTTTAATTTTTAAAGGATGTTAGTAATCAGTTCGGGGTTGCTTTTTTTTCCAAAACTCATTTTCTATCAGAATTCTGTGTTCTGTTTCATACATAATTTACAGCTTGCTCCATTTTAGCCCCAAAGGCAGTATGTATGTTGTAAAGAAAAAAAAACAGTTGGAAAGCAAGGGTATTTTATATCTGTGGTTATGGTTATGCTGAGAATTTCACTGTTTACACAATAAATACGGTTACTTGCTGCCTTAAAAGAATCTCTAGGATATTGGTAGGGTGTTTCACAATGAAACAGCTCTGTGAAATGCATCAGAAAAGAAGAGAAATGAACAAATTGACACCCTAATCAACACTGCACATTGGTAGACTGAAGCTACACAAAACTCACAATAATACAGACACAATACCTGTGGAAAGGTCAATTAAGAGTCAAAGCAGTGTTTTGGAATCAAGAAAGGATGTTTGCAGAGGTATCAGAAATATTTACTCTGTTAAACAATGTCCCATCACTCTTTGTTTCTCAAATTGAATAATTACAATATATATTACATAAATTAATAGCTATAATAACTGAAGGCAAAAGTTCAAAAGTCAGCAAATCCATTTTATTATGTTAGCCTAAAGGTATTTCAAAAGTCTTCTTGAAGGAATACCTTTTTATATTTCAGTACCTCTGTGTGTACACATCTGAAGATCAAACTGATGTTAATTTCTGAAATTTCGGAGTATCAGGCTTTTCATGACTCCTTAATACAACTCCTCCTCTTGTTACCAACTGACATGAGCTAACAAACAGTTAAACTGTGAGTTCAATCTTTTCCAAATAGAGCTTATTATTTCATCAGTTTGCATTGGTTTTGGGTTTTCTTTTGGTTGGTTGGCTTGTGTTCTTCAGTTATCTGATTTTGTTTTTCAGGGTTTTTTGGGTTGGGTTGGGTTGGGTTTTTTTTTCCATTATGAATCGACACAACATTCTTTTGCAAAGTCAAGCTGGTTAAAAGTACAAGATATGTAGAACTAACTGTCATTTTGGCTATTGTCTGCTATCAGATTCCCTTTATTACATAGTTACAGGCAGATATAAGCAATGTTTATAATATAGTGTTTTGTTTCTGTGCGTATTGTGTGAAGTTCTGGTGTCCTCAACATAAAAAGGACATGGATCTGTTGGAACAAGTCCAGAGGAGGGCCATGAGAATGATCAGGGGACTGGAGCACCTCCCATGTGAAGAAAGGCTGAGAAAGTTGGGGCTGTTCAGCCTGGAGAAGAGAAGGCTGCGTGGAGACCTCATAGCAGCCTTCCAGTATCTGAAGGGGGCATATAGGGATGCTGGGGATGGACTCTTCATTAGGGACTGTAGTGGTAGGACGAGGGGTAATGGGTTCAAACTTAAACAGGGGAAGTTTAGATTGGATATAAGGAGGAAATTCTTTCCTGTTAGAGTGGTGAGGCACTGGAATAGGTTGTCCAGAGAGGTTGTGAATGCTCCATCCCTGGCAGTGTTCAAGGCCAGGCTGGACGAGGCCTTGGGTAATATGGTTTAGAGCGAGGTGTCCCTGCCCATGGCACGGGGGTTGGAACTAGATGATCTTAAGGTCCTTTCCAATCCTAACTATTCTATGATTCTATGATCTATTCAGAAGCTCACGGAATGCATTAGCTGCTTCAAAAGGAAGCAACCTCCCCCCCCCCAAAAAAAAAAACCAACCCAAAACAAACGCCCAAAATCACAGACTCTGATATAAAAAATAACAGGGCTAGAAATCTTGTGTCCTTAAGAAATATTAGGAAATACCCTAAGTTTCAAAATTACTGCACATCTTGTGCTTCCCATAACTTTAAAATAGTCCAAATCATCATAAACTGTTAAAAAACCCTTAAAAATAAATGACAAATAGAGTGACATTTTCAGTTTTTTCCTATTGAATACTTTACTGCTAAGTAGCTGAGTACATTAGACCTTCAAAAAATATTTGAATATTTTGTAAATTGGAGAGTACTGGGTGAATTAGCAATCTGTAGACATTGAATAAAACCACATTCTGTTCCCTTAGATATTATTAGGTTTTGATTACTTGTGATATTGATGAAATATAGCTGAAATATTTTTACTACGAACTTAGCTTTATGGCTCTATAATAAAGTAACTGTGTTCTTATTAAGATTTGCTGACAGCATACGGTTCAATAATTCCTGTGTATCATATCCTAAGTTAGGAAACAAAAAAAGGTGGACTTAAACTGCATTGAACTGGGGTGCATTATGCTATTGCATCTGTTTTGTCTCTATTAGGTTAGTAACGCACATTTTTCTAGAAAGATAATAGTGGAATGCAAATTAGAAGAAACAGCTGCTAGATTTTCAAGTATTTAACGCTACCCTTATTGTAAGCAAAAATCATAATTTCATGAATTAATTAAGCATTAAAAAAATAAAAGAGGAAGCTGAATAAATAGCTTTCTTTTTGTCACCTTATAAATGAAGATGGAAATCTTTGCAGAGCACATCCCAGTAAAGTTACTGAACTGGTGCTGGATTGTATGGCAGTGTTCATATGCAACTTCAGATAGCCAAATATTTTTCCAGAAGTAATCAGAAATGGCTACTAACTAGTCTTGAAAAAAGTATACTGGGAAGAGAAAACATGGTAAAACTAATAACAGACACTGTCATTTGTGGTAACATTCATCATATATAGGAGTGAAAAACTGGTGGAAAGTACAACAGATTACCAAAAAACTAGTAGGGATGTCACGGCTTAAGAGAAGTAACTGTGTATTGCAATCCCAATCAAAGAGTTTATGGTAGAGATATTATTACATAGTACGTTATAACAGCAGCTTTATGAAGTTAAAAAGTCTGTAGATAATCATAGAAATGTGTAACCCATTCTTTAGTTTTAGCTGTGTCCTTTGATGCTCCTTTGTTAATGTGCTCATGGCCTACTGGCATCCATTCCTATTGTAAATATTAGCCTTCTTGCAGCCACCTTATTGCACCTTGACAGGCACAGATTACTTTCAGATTACTTTCTTCTGATACCTTCTAATATGTCTTAAAATAAGCTTGATTTCTCTGCAATGAATTAATTTAATTTCCATTCAAATACTTTTATTTTTCCTTCACTGATCTATTTCAAATACCATTTGCTGATTGAGCTTTCCACTTTCTTTTGTTTTTTAAAACACTTCTCTGTTTTAAGGTTGCTTTTATGCCCTTTGGAAAAAAGCACTTTTTACTCCCCATTCCGTTAATCCAAATTCCTCATTAGTAAACCATGTCTACCTAAAATATATAGAATAACAGAGTGCAGACTCACTGATATTCCATTTCCCTCCCACTGTGAAGCAGTGTCCACTGTTTCTTAGTCTATCCAGTATTTCTTACAGTGTTTGGTTTTCAAAATGTGAAAACTGCCATCCTCAGCAAAGAAAAGAATGTCTTCAACAGTGTGGAAAAGCATAAAATAAAAGTTATCGAATGGTAAAACTCAAACTAACAGTTAGCTGAAGTTACCAGATTTTTAGTATCTAGCTTATAGTAGTGCCAAACCCATAAAAAACTATCAATTTAATAGCTAATAATCAAGTTAATCATTTGTCTACATTATTTAAAGAATAATTTGTTTTTCTGAATACATATATTTGAAAGACTGTTTTGCTCATGATAGATTGCTATGACTCTCAATCTCTGTGCAAACTCCTCGTGAAATGTCTCTACAATAGGATTCATGTTCCCCTCTCCCAAAAAAAAACAAAACAAAACAAAATCAACTGTTTTCTTTTATTCAATTGAAGTATTCATTTTGCAGCTCTATATCACAGTTCTCGTATACCTGTGTGTGAAGCTAATACTGAAGATGATGTTGCATTAAAGGTTGAAACCTTTGAGATGCCCTTGATATCAAGGATGAGAGTCCCACCTGAATATGTTCCTGTGTAACCTACTCTACATGGTCTTGCTTTGGCAGAGTTGTTGGACTACATGGTCTCCAGAGGTCCCTTCCAACCCTGACAGTTTTGTTATTCTGTGATCATGTATACTATTTAAGACTTCTGCTCTGTCCTATGTTAGACTCATTCAAATAATTTAAGGAACTGTTGAAATTCCCTAGTATGTCATTTTAATTAAGATTTTGATGTAGATTATCACTCAAATCAAGATTGTTTCTATTTCACTTTATTTGCCTCCTGAGTATATACACCAACAAACCAAATTGAACTCATCTGCTCAGAAACAATCACTTCTAGTTCATCAGGGGCTGAGATGTTGATTCAGAGAAACTATGCATAAAGGTAAACAACATTCAGTGTTTTGCTGAATTGGTTCATACACAGGAATACTCCAGTCAGAAACCTTTCTGCTTTAATTTCTTTCCCCAGCCAATCTGTGGAAGCTTAATCTTTAGCGAAGTCAATATTAGGTCAATACACAGGAGTCAATGAAGCACTTCAATGCTGTATTTGCGTTTGCTCCTTGGAGGCATTAACTCATTCTGAATTGTAAATTTCAAATCTTGTTTCTTATATATTCTGCCCCTATAAATAACTCTGTATTTCTTATGATCAAATAAGTCTTCTTGGTCTACTTCCTCTCTGTTCTAATGCATTCAAATAATTTTGTAGGTATGTGCTGTTCACTCTTCTGGTAACTCATCTACAGTTTTGAAGTCTACCTAGAAAACTGCTAAATTATAGAAAACTTAATCTGATATAAAGCAATAACAGTCACACAACGCATGTGGGGATTTTCAGCGTCTTCAAAATTTTGTTGGTCAAAAAACCCAGCAGGAAGTTACAACCAGCAGGAAGTACAATTGCTTGAAGACTAACAGATGATGCCTCATAACAGTACGGGAAGCTGTGTGTTAAATCATCTGGAAACGTGCCATACAACCCAGCAGGAAAACTACTGAGCTAAACCTTTGCATTCTGCCAAAGGCTGCTGCATACACACACACACAAAAAGACACAAGAGGGATTCAGTTGTGGTGTTCAGAGTAACTTCCATAAAACACAAATCCGTGTGTTAGAGGTGAAAGTCAATGGCATGTTTGTCTTATTCAAAAATAAGGGAAGCACAGAGAAATTTATATGCAACTTTTCTCCTTCCCCCATGGATCATGTCAAGGAAGGAGAGGTGATGGTGTAGCCCTATATGTTAGGGAGTGTTTTGTCTAGAACTTAATGATGGTGACAATAGGAATGAGTGTTTATGGGTAAGAATCCGGGGGAAGGCCAGAAAGGTGATGTGGTGGGAGTCTGTTACAGACCAAGCAACTGGGATGAAGACACAGGTAAAATATTCTATAAGCAGCTGGGAGATGTCTCACAATCGCTAGGCCTTGTTCTCATGGGTAACTTCAATTTATCAGCTCTCTGCTGGAAGCACAGTCTAGGAGGTTCCTGAAATATGTGGAAGAAAACTTCCTGACACAGGTGGTCAGTGAGCCAAGTAGGGAAGGTGGACCTGTTGAGGTTTTAAGCCTCACCATCTGTCTCGTCAGCACCAATTTTGTAATGCAATTAGTCATAATACCAAACTTCATAAAAAATGGAGTGTAAACTCCAACAGTGCCAGGATACACCAAAAAGGAATTTAGGATTACAACAAAACTTGTGAGCAAAAAAAAAAAAGTTTGTTTTGATACAGTAAAATTGGTATATATTATCAATAGACTTCCAAATTTTACATTCAGATGGGAAAGGAACTAAAAAGCATTTTTTTTCATATTTGGAAGATACCTGTTACAATCCTTTATTTTTATACTGAAAGTGCCCAATACAGAATGGTCCAATAAGAGGTGTTTTGAGGCTGCACAAAAAACTAATACCTTCATCTGTCATACCCTTCTAATATATCTTTAGAGGTTAAGGCATATCTAATTTCTCACATACCAAGGTCAGCAGTAAACACTAATAACGAACATAGCCCCCTAAGTAAATAATTTCTAATTTACAATGCTAAGACACTAGTCTTCATTATAATTTCGCTGCCAGTTCTAAAACAGGCCATGAGGCAATTAAATTATTACACCATTAGAATGCAATTGTGTCTAAAGTTTGAGATGTTTTTCTTTTTTTTTTTTCAAGTCTCACTGGAGAAAATCAACCTTTTATATCTTGAGGGGCTGCACAAGATCTTCTATTTGCTGTTGCCATGTCAACTACTTTGCTCTCAGTTATTGCTATGTCCTTACATTCTCACGTTGGAAATTCACTTGGAGAGATATAAAGACAATATTTCTATAGGGTATATTATCAGCAAAAGAGAGGAAAGAAGGCTTGACTGTCTGTCCAAGGGAATATAATAACAATAAGTAAAGGGGAAGATAAGAATGTAAAATCCTTGCATTTATATTTTATATTTGGCTCTCTTGTCTTTTGTACTGTCTTTAAAAGACAACTGTCGAAGGTATTTCTTTCCTCTATGGCAAACTACTAGAAAATATGGCACTTTGTGATGGTTTTGACTGGGACAGCTTATTTTCTTCATGGTAGTGTATATGGGACCTTAACAAGCTTGAGAGCTGGGCCTGTTCAGATCTCATGAAGTTCAACAAGGCCAAGTGCAAGGTCCTGTACCAGGGTTGGGGCAATCCCAGGCACAGCTACAGACTGGGCAGAGACTGGATTGAGAACAGGCCTAAGGAAAGGGACTTAGGGGTCCTGTTTGGTGAGAAATTCAAGCCAGTGGTTTACGCTTGCAGGCCAGGAAGCCAACCATGTGCTGGGCTCCAGCAAAAGGAGCATGATCAGCAGGTCAAACGAGGAGATTCTGCTCCTCCCATGACCCCACCTGTAGTACTGCAATATTGCAGGTACACAGCTCTGTAATCCCCAACACAAGAGGGACACACATCTCCTTGAGAGAGTCTAGAGGAGGGTTACAAGGATGCTCTGGAGGCTGAAGCACCTTTCCTACCAAGACAGGCTAAGAGAGCTGGGCTTATCAAGCCTGGAAAAGGCTCCAGTTAGACCTTACAGCCTTCTAATACCTAAAGGGGCAAACAAGACATCTGGAGAGGGGCTGTTTACAGGTGCATGTAGTGACGGGACATGGGGGAATAGGTTTAAGTTGACAAGAAGGTAGATTTTGAATAGGTATCAGGAAAAATTTCATTATGAGGATGATGAGACACTGGAACAGGTTGACAAGAGAAGCTGTGGGTGCCCTGCCCTTGGAAATGTTCAAGGATAGGTTGTGCAGGAGTTTGAGCAACACTGTCTAGTGGAAGGTTTCTCTGCCCATGGGAGGGGGTGTTGTCTATCTTTAAGACCCCTTCTAACACAAGCCATTCTATGACTCTATGATGACATGTTTTGGATTTGTGATGAAAACATTGTAGGCAACACACTGATTTAGTTATTTCTGAGCAGTGCTTATACAAAATTAAGGCCTTTCTGTTCCTCAAATTGCCCCACTGGACAGTAGACTTAGGGTGCACAAGAAGTTGGGAGGGGACGCAGCTAGGAGAACTGACCCCAACTAACTACATTCCATTTCATACCATGTTGTGCTCAGTAATAAAAGCTGGAATGGGGAAAGTTTGCTGGGTCTGACATTGGTTGGGGACTGGCTGGGCCTCAGTCAGCTGTTGCTGAGTAGCTGGGGTTTTTTACATTACTTGCTTTTCTTGTCAGTTTTGTTGCTTGTTTCATTTGTTTTGTTTTTTTTTTTCCCCTTTGTTTATTCCTGTACCCCTATATCTTTTTGTTTTTCATGTATTAAACTGTATCTCAACAAACAAATTTCCTCAGCATTAGTTATTCTATAATGTAGCTTTGTTCTGGTATTGTAGCCAGGCAAAATATGGAACATGATGGTTAAGTTTAAACTCAGAACAGAAAACACAAAAATAGCCTCAGTTGGACCATGTAATCTGGTTTGTGTACATCTAATGTCAAGTCTGATAATGACTACTAGCAAGCATCTGTTCTTATTTGCCTTTATTCCATAAAAATGTCTGGGGGGCATTAAAGAAGAGGCTTCATGCATATTTTAATTTATGTTTGCACATTATTATTAATATGTATGAATATTGTTATACATATTGTTATGCATATTTTTATATTTTAGGTCCTCTTTTTCAAAGCAGCAGCCTAAGTTGACAAGTATGAGCTTAAAATGTATTTATGCTCTCGCACATAGTTCAAGGTTTTGGGTCTTAAATTACTGAAGACGTAAGTCTGATGTATCATATCCTATTTTTGCCTCCCCTGTATAAAACCAGGTACTGATACACTGGAGTAAGTTCAGTAGAGGGTCACCAAAAGGATTATAGTATTACAGCACTAGATGTATGAGAAAGATTGAACAAACTGGTTTTGTTCAGCCAGAAGAAGAAAATATTAATGGCTTTTTAGCATCTTACTTCCTCTAATTGATCCAAGGACTAATCTAACTCCTTCTTCAGGAAAAGGATAGCTAAAAAGAAGGCGCAGCCAGATTTTATCGAGGTGCACAATGATGAAACATATACAAGCAGAAAGGGAAATCTAAATTATTTGGAGCTATGAGCATTATATAGCCTCAGTATAGATATTAAAGTTGAAAAAAATATAATCAAAGGATGGTAAAACACTGAAAAAGTTTGCTCAAGTAGGGTGTGGACTCTCCAACTTGGAGATATCCAACTTGATTGAACAAAGGCCTAAGCAACCTGATCTAACTTCACAGTTGGCCCTGCTTTGAGCAGAAAGTTGTTCTAGATTTTCACTCAGAGATACCTCCAACCCTAAATTATTCTATGACATTAAGAATCAAAATGGCTGAGTTAAAATTACACAGATCAAGTTCCAGCATAATTTTCAAGAATAATTTTCTGAGCTCAGATTACTTATATCAGCTTACTGGGTGGGGTTTGGGGTTTTTTTTTGGTACAGACTCATATTAAACTTTCACAGCTGCAGCATGTGAATTAACTAGCTATAGGAGAGGTCACTTTTTGGGCAGTAACACAAGACTACCTGCTCAATATTGGAAACGTGCTGTCCTGTTCCTACTCTGCTCCTGGGAACTGAGTTCATTGGACTACTCTGACTGAGAAAGAGGATGGATGAGGGGGCTGAGTTATTCTTTACATATCTTCAATCTACTGTTTTCTTTACAGAACAGAGAGAGGGAGACAAGCCAGCAGTTGTAGGCAATGAATCAAAGAATGAGCTAGATTCTAAGCACATTTCTTGCTCTGTTACTTTGAAAAGTTGGCCACCATGAAAGGCATAGTGCTTTTGTTTAGCATTTGGAAGTTTAACTGATCAACATTTGGAAGTTTAACTGATCAAAACAAGGGAAAGTCATGTTTCTTGGAGATTATCTCAATCTCAGTACCAATACTCCGTTAAAAGGAATGGTGACATGAACATTTTACAATGAATTTTTTACTGGAAATAGCTATAAATCTTAAAAGTCACTATCATCCTCCTGGTATGGTCTAAATGAAGGTGTTCTTTGTTTAAATGAAGTGTTGGACAATGAGGCCTGTAATAAATGTGTTAGTTAATTTTACTGAAAGAGTTCAAACTGGAACTCATGTAGGTCCATGTTATACAGAATTCCCTAGGGCTACCATGAGTTAAAAATTATTCCAAAGGTAGCTTGTTGGTTCTGTAATAAGCACTGCTTTTTTTAGGATCAAAACTTCTATATAAAATACTATTGTTTGGTCCATTAGGGAGAATAGATGGAAAAATATAGCTTTCAAAGTGTTCTACAATGCTTTCTTTGTATCTTAGGGGGCAGTATAAAATAAAACATAAAAATATGAGGAAAATTTGAATACTTATTTCCTGATTCTCTGATTGCTAGCAACTCTCTGCATGAGTACAGGACAACCAAGAGTCAGGATCCTGTGGTGCTGACAACTACTTTGTTAGTCTTGCAACAGCAAACATGGAACAGAGAGGTTTTAGCTGTACAGGCTAGGTCCTGATGGCATTATATTTAAAAATACTGCCAAATTCTGATATATTTCTTCTTATCAGTATATGCCACAGAATTTTATAAAGATTCTCAGTGTCATCATTCCAACTTCAAAGACAGAAGAACAGAAAAGTGGAAAACTGTGGTTAAGATTAAGTGACAGGCCAGTTGTAAATCTGGAAAACTAACAAAGGTATCAGTATTCCACAACCAGTGCTTTACTGATTGGGAAAACTATTTACCAAGTCTTCCAGTTATTAGACATCTTTACATTTACTGTAAGCATTTTCGGTAAAAGAACAAATGTTAGACAAAGGAAAAATAAACCGCTTTCTTTTTTATATCATCATTTTTCAAGGCATGGGAATAGTGCTGAAATAAAATTCTAAAGAAGGCAGGAGAAAACCAATTTAATATAAAAATCAAACTTTGGTAAAAACCATGGGTCCATTTAATTAATCTAACTTTCAAATCACCTTCTCCGCAGGATATCTAAATCCAATCCACGATAATCAATTCCAGGGTGAACACCTCATATTTCACACCATTAAAATGCAGCACAATAGCACGTTTCTTATCTTTTGAAGAAATAGAGCTATTATATTCATCAATATGCATCTCCAAGGGCAAAGAGTTTTTATGTTGGTTTAAGCAACAGGTCTTTCAACAGCCTAAATGAGATGAAGATGAAAAAGAATGTTTTGTAGTCATTGTAGGCTATGGTGTTAAGACATAAAATACCTATATAGATTTTTCCATTAGTTCTTTAGATTTACATTTTCCCCACTTAAAATGCACTTTTTAACATGCAGATTTTTAAACTTACAAAAAAAATCAGCATTTCAGAGTATCTTGACAATATCTACAGTCTCAATTAATAACTGTGTTAAACACCTTATTCCAGATCGCAGTGGGTTAGGCTGAATCAAGGAGTCATTAACAGAGACATATTTCAGGAATATTTCTGAGTCCCCTTCTTCTTAACCTCTCTCTTTTTATTGCTATTAAGAATAATTTTCAGCCAGTCCAAGTTCTTCTATTACATGATCTCTGTGAAACATTATTAGTTAAGCATCTCTTTTCTGCTAACTGGATACATATAGATGGATGTAGCATCTTTGATTTCTGGCTTTGGTTACTTCTTTTTCTGAGAGCAGCCCTGACAAACCGGAACAACTTCTCCACAGCTGTCTCATGGCTGTGCTCATAGGTGGTATACTGCAGACAAAGAACAAACTCAGCAGTACTTCAGAGGTAAGGCCTTTGTAGACACAATCAGAAAGGATATTGTTCCTTAACCAAACAGTGCCTTTCCGCTTCCCTTACATGTAGACATCAACTGATTCAATTTGAAGACAGACTGCAGGAGTACCTCAGCAACCTCCGTGGGTTCAGTCCTCCAACAAACTGAAGGATCCCTTTCCTCATAAGTCAAGTAAGAGTCTAAATAAAAACTATTGTGTCACTTCCTTTGGTAACAGACATTCCTTGAGAGAGTATTGTCCTTTTTTTTCTCTTTTTTTTTCTTAATTATTTGACAGTCTGCCTTTCTGCCATTTTCTACCCTGGCCAGGTTGTTTTCCCATGTATCAGAAGTCTTTTTCCTCTCTCACTAGGTACAGCCACATGAAGAGTCCTTATGTATTCAAAACACTCACCAATGCAAGATAATTTTGCAAAAAGCCATCTAATTGCCTAAGTATCATATGGTTACTTCTCAGAATGTCTCAGTTTCTCCTCCAAAAGTATTAACAATAAAAAGTCCATCGCCAGGGTAGATTAGAAAGAAGGAAATCCTTGAAGTGAGATTTTTTTTCTTCGGAGGACATAGCTGGCTTACACACCTGCAGTAGGTCAAAGCAACACAGTTTATAGAATGTGAGAAATTCGGAAGAGAAAAAGGGCACAATATGTTTCATGCTTATTCTTACTGAAGTGAATGCATACTACAATGTCTGGAGGCCCTCACTTTCCAGGCTTAGTGCTTACTGCCAAAAGGCAACTGGAACTCCAGAGAATCTGAACTAGCAGGAGCAGGAAAGACTCCCTTCTGTGCAGCAAAAAAGACAATATAAAAGGGCTTCAATTTAAGGTAGGCCCACCTGAATTTAACTTTTATAGTTTCAGCTGCCTTGTTGTCCTGATTCTACTGAAGAAGGTAGTTGGGAAGGGTGGATTTGAAAATATCAGGATAATGTTTGGAAAAGTTTGCTAATCTTTTTGTTGCTAAAGGCTCACAATCTGCTCCCAGTGGAGTTTAAGTCCTCTCACAGCCTTGTTTTTAACAGATCTGTCCCTATTTGCCTTAGTTTAATTTCCTCTAGAAACTAAGCTTTTCACTCCTTGCCAAGTAGAATCATTAGATTTTTCTCATTTCTCAAGAGCCATTACCTTGGGTTATCTAGCACAGTGAGGAGTCAGTCCAAGGGAAATATCAGCCAGCAAAAAAACCTCCCAAAAAAGCTCAGTCTTTTTGATGACAGTGAAGAATAGTTTCCAAGTACTGGATATGGTAATAGGGGATGAAACTTAAGAGACATGCCACAGGTAAACTACAATAGCAAAATAACTTTTACACCTCTTACACCAATTCCTACTTGTCCCTTTTGTTCTTATTCTGCCTCAAGAACAGTCTCTCATACTGAGTTAAAGCTTTTCTTTAGTTTGAGAGGGGTTTTTTTTATTTTTTCTTTAGTTTAGTTTTCTTCAGTTCAGTCTTTTCCCATAATATGCTAACAGTCTCAGAAGCAAGTGCTTTTTTAGCCAGCCAGTTTGTTATGCCGGGGTACGCCCAGCTAACCTGTTCACAGTTTTAATGTTCACACCCTTCAGCAAGCCCTGCCTATATAACCTCTTGGGAGCCATCACAGAGTTTGCCTTTAAAGGATGAGAGCATAACATGAATTGGTTTAGGTATCTGTAAGACTGCTATGAGTTTTGCTATGGGATCTCAGAAGAAAGCTGGTTAAAAAACAAGGAAAGGTTTTAGGTGTTTTTGTTTGACGTTCTCAGAAACAAATGTCCAAATCTCTACTCCAAGTACTGGAGATGGAGTAGTTAACAACTAAGTATTGAAAGCAGGAAGTGAGTGTGAAGGGATTTTAGTCATTAGCGTTTCAAAAGAAGCCAGTTATTTGCTTGTTTGGTTTTCCTTGTCTTCGTTGGTCTTTCATTCAGGCATCACTTACAAACTCTGATTCTTCTGGGTTTTTTTAACCCTTGTGACATCTGCTAGAGGAATACATGGCAGAATGTAAACACTCAAGACTGAGAATGTCATTAATACCTAGCAAGGAAGAATTTGGTGGAGATGTGGTACTCAGTGGCAGCCTTGGTGGCAGTGACTGTGAGATAATGACATGAAGACTGAAGTCAGAAAGGCAAGTTGCAGAATGCAGCCCTTGCAGCAACTCATGGCACCCAATGGGAAGGCGTCTATCTCTTGCTAAGGCACGATAGGGTGGGATGTCTTCCAGCAATGTATACAAGGTTTTGACCACTGAGGACAATCTGAGGACTCTTTTTCCTGCTATAAATTTCAACACTTCTTTTCCATCTGACTCTTTCCTTGAAAATTCCTTTGTTATTTCCAAGTTACTGTTTAATGATGGTTTCATTGTTTTTAACGTGATTCATTTGGGACAAATGTCCTCTAGACAGTTTTGTGCATAGACATGCAAAATTTACCCACACATTCTTATCTTGTGGTTTGAAATATATTTCTTATTATATAGAAACATATATTCCTTGCTTTTTTTTTCTATTGGAAAAAGCACTGAAGGATTACCAGAAACTTTTATTTGAAATTCAGTAGTTTTTTAGCAGTAGAGAGAATTGTCAATGTCATTATTTTTTTAATACAGTAAACTGCAATACTTCTAATGCATCCAAATAACCAGAATACTTCCAAAGGATTTCATACCTCAAGGTGATACTGCTTTTGAAACACAGAATGCTTTATTTTCAAAAACTGTGAGCAAACTTACCGTCTCAATGTGAACACCAAAATTTAAAGTATAATTCTAAAAGTTGAACAGTATTTTTTTTAAATTCACATTAGAGAAAACAAAGGAAAATAAAAAAGAAAAAATATATAATTTGAATCTATTGTAGAGTTGAAACTTGTAATTCCTATTTCTTCCTTACAACACATAGATTTTCCTTCCTTCCTGCTCTTATTCTTAAAAGAAAGATGATATTTATGGGATAATATTCTTTTATCTGAGTAAGTTTCAGATCCATATCTTAATAGTGGAGGGAACACACTGTGTCATACTTTTGTGCTGACACAAAAATATATAAGATTTGCAATTATCAGGTCTAAGAGAGACTGTTGATGTAGATCCCTACAGGAAAACTTGTACTTAAGAAATATAAATAAGAGTAAATTCATATACTTCATCAAGAAGAAGGGGTATTGAAGTTCTTCTCCAGATTTGTAAGAGTGCAAATAGTGTTCACACAGTAAGTTACATCATAACTTCTTTATTCTATGATGGTTCTAGTTTTAGGGGGACTATTTCCAGTAGATTCTGTTAAAAAACCCAAAGAAGTAACAATGCCTACTTGTTGTACTGCACAATGGATTCAGTTTAGTGCTATTAAAATACACAAAGGTATCTTGTCAATAGTAGTTAATTTGGTCATAATGTTATGGGATTGAATAAGACTGACAGGAAAGCAAAAATACTACAGCCTGTAGAGGTTGGATACTCTTTGAGAGGTGTTGCTTAGAAACTGATTTCTTACAAAGCCATTATAACAGATCTAAACCGTCTCTAAACTGAGCCTGGGCTTTAAACATACATGCAAAAATGACAGCTAGTCTTTGAATATAAACATATCACAGACTAAATTACATGCTTCAAATCTCATAGAAGTCTTCACTTCAAACCTAATTATACATGCAAGAAAACAATTATTTTAGACTATTTTTAAAGAGAATCTAGTGCTTTAAAGACAAACTGAGTCTAAAAAGACTTTTTCTATGCTATATGCAAACGATTCATAAATACTTTTTTTTTTTTTTAATGCAAATGTTTATTATACTTTTAATGATAATGCTGCAGGTAACTACTTCTATAAAAACTTACCTAAGCAATTCTGCAGTATTGAAATCATCACACGGATTTGTTAATACAGAATTTCTAAGGTATAAATGTAACTTTGCATTAAGTGTAGCTGCACTGACATTTGAAACCAATAGTGAGAATAAAACTTCAGTATTAATGTTTCCTGATGAATATAAATTAGCTTTCCATTTCTCCCAACTCTGGTAAGCAAATCAAATCAAAACAAGTTTTCCTTAAGCAAAAAACAGTGCCTGTAAAATGCCAGGGTTTTCTAGTAAGAATTTTCTTAGAGACAATTTAAAAAAAAGGATTTTCCTGTGTCTTGAGGACATTAAAACAGTTTCTGTTGTCTAGGGAAGATAAAAGAATTCTCTGCCTTTTTTAGATGTATTTTTGTGCAAAGCCTGGAATACTTATATGGCTTATAGCCATGTATTAGGACACACAATCTTTTTAAAAGCAATTTGTTAGTAACAAATTTGACAGAACAAAATAATTTTAACTTCAAAAATATTTTTGGGAATAAATTTAACCTTCATTCAATTTAACAACTACACAACAGGCATGTCTGCTGGTAGTTTCAATCAGTAGGAGATGTGGCTGCACAAAACCTAACATCAGATGCCTATCTGTGTTTAAAAGAGATTTATGTTTGTTAAATACTGTCTGCAAGCATTAGTATGAAGCTAAAAGGCATTAGCTCCAATTCTTAACAGCACATCTAAAAAAGGATAATAATAATAATGAATGTAAAGAACATATTTACAGTTGTATTACTTGCAAAGATGATCAGGTTCAAGCTCACTTAAGTCCCAGCTTATAAATGGGACCTTATAAAATGCATCCATGGGTGCTGAGGGAACTGGCAGATGAAGTAGCTACACCACTCTCCATCTTATTTCAGAATCTGTGGCAGTACAGTGAAAGGGGAAACATAATCCCCATTTAAAAAAGGTGAAAATGAAGACCCAGGGAACTACAGTCCACCCAGTCTCACCTCAAGATCATTGATAATATCCTCCTGGAACCTATGCTAAGACACATGTAAAATAAGAAGGTGAGTGGTGAGTTAACTTGGCTTCACTAAAAGCAAATCATGCCTGGCAAATTTGGTGGCCTTCTACAATGGGGTTACAGGGTTGATGGATAAAGGAAGAGCAAGCAGCATCATGTATTTAGACTTGTGCAAAGCATTTAACACTGTCCTGCATGACATCTTTGTCTCTAAACTGGAAAGGCATGGATTTGATAAATGGACCGCTTGGTGGGTACAGAATTAGCTGGATGGTCACACTCAGACTTGTGGTCAATAATTCAGTGTTGAAGTGGAGACCATTGATGAGTGGTGTTGGTTTTCACAAACCATGGCAGGAGGTTTGGAAGTAAATGATCTTTTAGGTCCCTTCCAAACAAAACCATTCTATGATACGAATCTATGATAAAATACCTCACATGATTTTAGAAGTTAAATTAAGTCTTGAGCAGTTGCCAACAAAAGGCAAGTAAAATAACATCACAGTCAATAAAGTTATTTAAAATATGGTTATTGATATTAATAACTGGTAGGATGTTTTTATCAGTATATTTATAGGAAAGTTTTAATATTACGCTGTATATGTAGTTTTAATGTCATAGAATATTAGAATCATAGAATAGTTAGGGTTGGAAAGGACCTTAAGATCATTTTAGTTCCAACCACCCTGAGATGGGCAGGGACACCTCAGACTAAACCATGTCACCCAAGACTTCGTCCAACCTGGCCTTGAACACTGCCAGGGATGGAGCATTCACAAATTCCCTAGGCAACCCATTCCAGTGCCTCACCACCCTCACAGTAAAGAATTTCTTCCTTATATCCAATCTAAACTTCCCTGTTTAAGTTTGAACCTGTTACCCCTTGTTCTGTCACTACAGTCCCCAATGAATAGTCCCTCCCCAGCATTCTTATACCCCCCCTTCAGATACTGGAAGGCTGCTATGAGGTCTCCATGCAGCCTTCTCCTCTCCAGGCTGAACAGACCCAACTTTCTCACTCTGTCTTCATATGGGAGGTGCTCCAGTCCCCTGCTCATCCTCATGGTCTTCCTCTGGACTTGTTCCAACAGTTCCATGTCCTTTTTATGTTGAGGACAACCAAAACTGCACACAGTACTCCAAGTGAGGTCTTATAAGAACAGAGTAAAGGGGCAGGGTCACCTCCTTTGACCTGCTGGTCACGCTCCTTTTCATGCAGCCCAGGATACAGTTGGCTTTCTGGGCTATGAGTGCACACTGAAGCTGGCTCATGTTCATTTTCTCATCGACCAGCACCCCCAAGTCCTTCTCCGCAGGGCCGCACTGAATCTCTTCTCTGCCCAGCCTGTAGCTGTGCCTGGGATTGCTCCAACCCAGGTGTAGGACCTTGCACTTGGCATGGTTAAACTTCATGAGGTTGGCATCAGTCCACCTCACAAGCATGTCAAGGTCCCTCTGGATGACATTGCTTCCCTCCAGTGTATCAACTGAACCACACAGCTTGGTGTCATCGGCAAACTTGCTGAGGGCGCACTCAATCCCACTGTCCATGTCAGCGACAAAGATGTTGAGCAAGACCAGTCCCAAGACCGAGCCCTGAGGAACACCACTCATCACTTTGCTGGTCTCCAGCTGCACATTGAGCCATTGAACACAACTCTTTGTGTGCGCCCATCCAGTCAGTTCTTTATCCACTGAGTGGTCCACCTATCAAACTGATGTCTCTCCAATTTAGAGACAAGAATGTCATGTGGGACAGTGTTGAAGGCTTTGCATAAGTCCAGGTAGATGACATCGACTGCTTTACCCCTGCCCATCAGTTCCGTAGCCCCATCATAGAAGGCCACCAAACTGGTCAGGCAGGATTTCCCCTTAGTGAAGCCATGCTGGCTGTCACCAAGCACCTTGTTGTTTTTCATGTACCTTAACAATCCTTCCAGGAGAACCTGCTCCAAGATTTTGTCATGCACTTATTTGTAGTATATGTTTATTAATGAGTAACTAATCTGAATCACAGGTAAGCAACAGTTCACTTGAATGTACACTCGATCAAAGATCATCTAGGATAATTTAGAGTTTCTTTTCATATAAAGAAGCACAAGTGTTCTTACAGAGACTGTACTTACTTTTTGAAAATTTGGTTACAATGAAATTCTTCCAAATATTTAAATGTTTTGAAAAAATGTCTGACTTAACTCAGAAAATCTTATATTTGAGCAAAACCACTTTGAAACTCAACTTCTTCCAAAATGCCTTTCAAAGTACAAGCTCATTGTAGCTCATCTTTGTTTATTTGTGGTAGTAGTTCAAAAAATACTGAAAAAAATTAATCTATGAAATCTTCAGAGAAAGATTTAATTATGGTGATTTTATTTGTTGGCCTTAACTTCACTCATTCTTTACTTCTTAAAGCATCACTATAATTGGTAGTGTACAAAATGTTGCTTGTCTTGTAACAGACAAATGCAATATTAAATATTTTATTTATGTTACAGTAATTTACAGAATATAATGATGACATTTTTTAAATGGAGTAAATAAATTTAGTGACCAGAATAACATTTGATAGCCAATTTAAATAAATCCTCAAATTCTGATAAATCATTTGCCAGCTTGTAAAATACTGTTTTTCTTTGTGCAGTCCTCTGAAGTTATTATTTTAGCATCATGTCTCACAAACAAATTAAGTTCAGTTAAAAATATCCACATAACAGTAGGCAAACCAACTACATTCTCCACAGAATTAGGTTGTTAAAAAGAAATTGTTACTGCTGTCATTTATGTAAGGTAATCAATAATGAAAATGGTTTGAAAATAACATGGAGACTTATCTTATTGGAATGATTTAAAGAATCATTAATCTTATTTTGTAGGTAAACTATTCTATGATTCTAAATAAACTTGGAGCAGTAATGATAAAGTGGCTTCTGAAAAAGTCTATAAAATGTAAGAAGCAAGGTTAGCTATATATCCAAGCAATTCTGGAGTCATTGTTCCTTCCATTGCCTTCTGTTCTTTAGCAATTCATGTCTTATTACCTAACCTGGTGACGAAGCTGAAGTTTGCATACCGTGCTAGAGAATAGCCTTGAAGTGACACCCCACAGTGGAGGACGCAGCTGACCCAAGTGATGAGGTAGAATCTATTTAGCTCTGGCTTCAGTATACACTGTAGAGTGCAGGAACACTCAGTGTTATGTCTACTGCTTGAACTTCCCCACGCCTTTTTGGAAATGGCAGGTAAATATGAAAGAACGGTTTGGGTTGGAAGGGACTTGAAAGATCATCTAATTCCAACCCCCCCGCCACAGGCAGGAACACCTTCCACTAGACCAGGTTGCTCAAAGCCCCATCCAACTTGGTCCTGAACACTTCCAGTGATGGGGCAGCCACAGCTTCTCTGGGGAACCTGTGCCAGTGCCTCATTACCCTCATAGTGAAGAATTTCTTCTTAATATCGAATCTAAATCTACCTTCTCATCAGCTTAAAGCCATTCCTCCTTGTCTTGTTTCTACATGACCCTGTAAACAGCCCCTTTCCAGATTTCTTGTTTGCTCCCTTTAAGTATTGGAAGACTGCTAAAATGTCTTCCCTGAGCCTTCTCATTTCCAGGCTGAAAAAGTCCAACTTTCTCAGCCTGTCTTCATAAGAGAGCCACTCCAGCCCTCTCGTCATCTTCATGGCCTCTTCTGGACTTGATCATGCAGGTCTACATCCCTCGTGTGGGGCACCCCAGAGCTGAACTCTCACAATAGCAGAGCAGAGGGGCAGGATCACCTCCCTTGACCTGCTGGCCATGCTCCTTCTGATTCAGCACAACATGCAGCTAGCTTTCTGGGCTGCAAAAGCACAGTTCTGGTTTATGCTGAGCTTCTCATCAACCAAGTCCCTCAGGGCTGCTCTCAATCCATTCTCCACCCAGCCTGTAGTTGTTCTTGGGATTGTGCCAACCCACGAGCAGAACATTTCATTTGACCTTAATGTAGAAAACTATTTTAAAATGTTAGAAACCACTTGTGGTAGCACTGATTTGATGTGTTAAAACCATACCCAGAAGCGTGCTGCAAGGGGAAAGTCAATGAAACAGCAAGAATTACACAATTAGTACAGTAGACAATTTGTTATTTCTCTTTCAGAACAGCAATAAATAAAGAGGGCACTGGTCTTTCCATTTTCCATCAAATCAATTGAGGATGAGATGTTAAAATCTAAATAAGGCTTAAACTTGTTTGTTTAATTTTTTGTTTCTCATAATATTTATTGTTCATATAGTGTTTACAATATTTTTTAAGTTTCAGCTTCTATCAGTTTTCAGATTAAGTTTTTGGAGGTTACTGGGATCAGCTGAAAAAAATACGGTACTACTCAAAATTAGAGTTTAAATTTCCTTCTATTCCTGAAGTCAAGACTTTCTGTATACCTCCAAACAAGGATATTTGCAGACTTAAATCTCATGTCAGAAGTCCCTGTCTACTTCACCTTTATCTTTCCTTCACTCATGTTAAGACTAAGTACCTAATTATTAAACAGTAGCCATTTATTGACATTGTAGCAGGAAAAGAAAAGAAATAATAGTAAAAAATAAAAAGATTGGAATCTATATCTGAGTGTCTCGAATTATATGACTGCAACTGACAATTTCTCTCAGGGAAAGCTAAATTTACTGAGATGTTTAGTCTTGCTAAATAAATTTTACAGGCAAATCATTATCTCCTTTCTGGAGGAAAAGTACTTGTAGCTGGGATTCTTTGTGATTCATTATTGACATATGTATCTAAAGATAAGAGCTGGAGGTCAGCATAAATAGACTGAATACCTGGTAAGTTGATGATTTTCAGTGAGCTAAGTGATTACTGTTAATGGCAAAAGAAACTGAAAATCCTTTCCAATTTGATGTTGTCCAACTGAGCAGGCACAGGGAAAGGTACTCACTTCTTTCCCACATCACCACTGTCAGAAGAACAGAAAGACCATGTATTGGTCAAGCAAATCTATACAATGCATAAAACTGGTATATGAAATTAAAGCTATATGAGAAAGTATATTAAAAATCCTCCATGGGAAGCCTAAAGAGAAGGGAATTAATGAATGAGGGAAGGGGGAAAGGGAGGGAGAGTGAAGAAAGGAGAGAAAGGGAAAGCTGCAAGGGAGTGAGGAAATGAAGGAAAGAAAGGAAGAGAGAGGAAGAGGTGAAATTACTAAATTTATATGCAGTTATGATACAATGCAGAATAAGGTATAGATTCTACTAGCTAAAATGTATCCCATATATCACAGTATCACAGTATCACAGTATGTTAGAGATTGGAAGGGACCTCAAAAGATCATCTAATCTGCAAGTCCCAGCCAGAGCCTTTAAAATAATGAAGGAACAAGAAAGCAGCGTTGACCTTTATCATGATCTTTCTGATTAGCTGTCCAGAACACAAATAAAATTGTCTATAATTATTATATTTTCAGTAATTAAGTTTAGTTCTACACTGAATGCCTGCTGTGAAAAAGTTATTGATCTTGCTTCCTATTAGAAACATGTTACTGGAAACTGAAGAACTTGAAATCTTCAGATATTGCAACAGCTCCACCTGCCTTAAACCATGTCTATCACCTCAGTGGTGAAAAATCGCTGTCAGCCAGCATGACTACCCTCATTGTATGTAAGTGTAATCAAACATTTATCATATCCAGATCTAATTAACATCACATATATCTAACCTATTTTTGTGTAGCAGACATGCCCATACAATATCTCTGAAATTCATTTCATGAACTCTCTAATAAAAAAAGTAAAACCAAACAAAACAACCCTCCACCTTATTCCAGTTGGAAATGAGAAGTGGCTTTCTTATTGTTGATTATGAAGAACTGCAGAAAGAATTCCAGCAGTAGAACAGAATTACACCAGAAGCCAGAAGAGTGAGGAGAGCGCACCTAATAGTGATTATCACTGATGCTTCCACTGGGCTAAGTAGGCTTAAGACCTATTGCTCAGTCTTTCACTCTTCCCACTCCATCAAATTCTCAGCATGGTTTTCAGCTTTGGTGATATAGTTCATATACAGCAGAGGCTGAGATCGTGGCTGACTATGTCAGAAGGAAATGGAAAAGCTTAGAAACAGGGTCAAGTGCAACAGTATTTAATAAAAGAGAGATATAGCACTTGTGAAAAAGATATAAAAAAACAGACAGTTAAAAATCCATTTGAAATATTGTTCTATGTAGATTATAAATGATCTGCATAACTTAATATAAAATTAAACTTATACAGGAAAAAATTACTTAAAACTACGTATACATTTCAAACAGAAAATAAGGTGTTAACAGGAAGCAGAACATTTCAGAGACATGCATTAAAAATGAGAGAAACAGTGTGGTATATTTAGAAAGAAGAGATTAAATATGCACATTTCTCTCTTATCCTTTAAAAGGAAATGTAGAAATACAATTAATAGTGATTCCTTGGAAAATGCATGTATTCAAATCTACATGGAGTAGCAAGCAAGTGGTGACAAAAGATATTCTACATTTTGCTTGTTTCAACTTACATTCTCTGCATTTTTTCTGCTTTAATCATCTGGTACACAAACCTATATTTCAAGAGACAAGAGCCTCTGTTTGCACTCTGTTTTTGAAGCCTTCACTTCCACTATGTCTTCATTTAGTTTTTCTGAACAAAAATCTGATTACAAAAATCTGATTACTGTACCAGAAATTGGAGGAAACTTGAACTCCCTTATAAATAGCTCCACCTGTCCACCATACTTTTAAGTCCCACATGCCCACAGGAGGCAAGACACAAGCAACAGCTTTCAAGATATGTTTCAACATTTAACAGAATAGACATTCACGATATTTATAATGGTGCTTATTGCTATTAGTAACATATTTAGTACTACTCAAGACCATGACGTGTGTAGCTATCATATGTTATATGTGTCCTCTGCTCCAGCAGTTTTCTCTTCCTGCTGGTTAATACCTTGTTTATCTTCCCTGTAAGGATTAGTTCAGAAGACTTATTTGGTCCTAAAAGACTCTAAATAGTGTAATACTACCATCTCCTTTTACTTAAAGATTCCAGCACTGGACAGTTTTCTGGGAAAGACAGATAAAGAAAAAAAAACCAAACCCACAACCCACCCACACCAACAAAACCAAGGAAAACAAAGAAAAAAAAAAACAACAAAAATCAAACCCAACTCCAAAATAACCACTTGAAAATTTTCTTTTGACTTTAAAGTTTTAAAAATTGCCTAGTTTACAACTGAGCCCTAAAATATAACTGTTTTCTCTCTATCTCTGTCTAGGCTAATATTTAATTCCTCAAAGTGGGACAGCTTGCAGCAAAGTAACAAAGAATTTTGGGTTTGAATGTATTTATAGGTACTATACTATCCTGCATTAAAATCATTGTGGGTTCACTATACTTTGGGCACAGGAGGTATGCATAAGCAGCTACATTTAGCTGACCGTCTACTGGCTATATAGGAGATGACACCAAGCTCTCTCTCCCCTTACGTCAGATAAGGTAACAGCTCTGAAAGAGGGAGAATTTATACCTGGAAACCCTGGGAGTTGGGATACCCTAACCCTGTTCTTAAATTCTCAATACTCTCTGTTTCCCCTATCTAAGACCACCTCCAAGCCATAGCATGACTGGGACTGAATATTACAATGACATATTTCCTTTTTATTTACTTTTTTTGTGTTGCATTTGAATATTGTTTGTGGATATTTATATCCCCTGTTACAGGGTAAACAAAAATAATCATATAATATAGCACAGATTTCTAATAGAATGTCTGAAAAAATGAGCTAACACATTTTTTGACACAGCGAGCGTATTCTTAATAATTTTTATAATGTAATATCCAGCAACTATAATAATTATACATTCAAAATAAAACACTTGGCTTTACTAGTAGCTTACCTTTAATATTCACATACCTTTATGTGAATATTTACAAACCCACTACTACTTATCATAATAGAAGACTATGAATTAGTATGGGGTAATCTTAAGCACAACCGTGTCTAGAATTTATGCTAATATATATATTTTATACAAAATAACATAACGTTTCCCTTACAAGAGGCTGTTGAAACCAACACAATCAATTGCTGAAACAATGCTTAAATTCCAGTTGGACAAACCATTCATAACATTCACATCCTTGCTTTCAGTGTCTTTGGGCTGGATGTGGGGAGAAGAAATCACATCAACATGCTGTATGAATGCGCAGTTTTTTAAGTAACATAAATGCTAATAGAAATCAACAGAGCAGTAACTACAAATGAAAAGTACAATAAGGTAAATTGACAAAGCAGTTAAAAATATAAGGCTCCAATTGAAATATTGGTTTCTACAAAACACTTAGTTCACCTTGAATATGCACCAGAGAGGAAAAGGCATTACTTTTCTCAGAAATCTATATATTTCAGAGACAATTTGTAGTTAAATAGAGTAGCTTGAAAGCTACAAATTGATATTTTTAGAATAAAGTACATTTCAAATTTGTGTTAAATACTTCCCGATGAACTGTAAGCTGTGTTAGAGATAATTCAGTTTGCAATTCCTGCACTGATTTCAGGACTTGTATTCCTTCTCATTATCCCTTGTCCTATTGCTCCTGTCCCTGATGAAGAGTCCTTCTCCAGTATCCTTGTAGGGTCCCTACAGATACTGGAAGACTGCTATGAGGTCTCCACGCAGCTTTCTCTTCTCCAGGCTGAACAGCCTCAGTTTTCTCAGTATGGATGAAAAAGTAGACTTCTCAGGATTCAGACTTCTGCTGCAACCAGTTCCTTGGCTGCCATTCCTTATTTCCTCACTCTTACTACATATAATACAACATGAAGTGAATGTGACAGTACTTACTTACTATTTACTATTAAAAATATCACAGCAAGCTCTAACTCTTCCTCTGCATAAAGGATAACTTGTATAGCCTTTCCTCATGAAGTCTCATCCTCTTGAAATCTCATGTCACTGAATAGTCTGCTCCTTAGAGGGAAGAAAAAAGAAAAAAAGAGACTTACAATATTGTGTCAAAGTGTTGAAGAGTAAGAGATTCAAGAGCCACTGCTCTTGCAGTTGAAAGACGAATGCCAGGTCACCTGTCATCATGTTAAGATCCATTAAATATCTTTTCACTTCATGCCCCACCCCAAAAAAACAAATAAGGAAAAAAATATGCTTTCTGAGAGACTACTGAGCAATTCCAGTACCACTCCAACACCATTTCTCTGCAATTTATTAACATAAGAAAAGATATGGAGAGTTCTCAGCAATAAACACAAACCTGCAAAATAAAAAAAAAAAATCATATTGAGCCATATTATCCACAATAACTTGCCCTAAATTAATGCTGTAGTAGTAATTATCCAGCTAAGTAATGTAATTGTGTACAACTGTAGTGAATTCCTAAATTAATTGAAGAACTGTTCCCTGAGAAAAATACTTTTGTCCATTCTCCTGTATATTTCACACAACTTACAGAGATAAGCCCCATGAATAGCAAGTAGAACTGAGAGGAAATTTTCTGGTATAAGTAAAGGAGGGGGAAGGGTCTTTCTCTTTGCTCTTTCTGGAGCTAGGAGGACATCAATCTGCCCCACTGCTGTGTAGATAAGTAATATAGGTCTTGTCCTTGAAAATAATCCCACTCCTCCACAATCTGTTAGCATGGCAGGTTTGAATGCTAAAATGGAGGCACACCTTCCAGAGCACCAACACTTCCAAGTTTCATACTCATGAGGCTGGAGCACAGTTGGAGTGAGTGAGCGACCTTTGCAACCTTCTGCATTTGTCTCAAAGCACAGGATTTCAGGACCCATGTGTCTGAGATACAGATGTTATGTGCAGTACCTACCAGCTGCAGAGCCTGCAACTCCAGGGGGCTTTGAAACTCACAAAGCCATACCTCTTAGTTTCCAGGCTTCTCCTGCAGAAGTCTTCAGCACCTTCCTTCCCGCTACATGAAGAAATGTGTTAAATCATGTTGTGATAGGGAACACCTGAAGTTTTTGGACATAAACCACTTTGTGAGGTCACAAAACTACAAGCTGTTCAGTGTGCTGTCTTTAGCGTTAATTTGTATCTCAGTTGCAGAGGGATGCAGATCAAAGAGAAGCTTCATTTCTACCTGCCAGCAGTCACAAGACACAAAAAGGTGGGAGATAGGCTGCAGTAAAGTACTGCAGCTGTGGGAGGCTCTTATTAAAGTGTGGGTGAGGATGGGAAAAAAATTCAGTCTCTTTGCCAAAATGATGGAACCTTACATATCACTTGCTTCTAAGATTGGCATATTTTTCCTCCCCCAGGTCTATTGTCCTAGACTGTCATGCTGGAAGGTTACTAGAGTCAATATCCCAGAAAGCTTCATATATATATATATATTCAGGGAAATTCACATTTACTACTCTTTTTTTAGCTTCTGGATTGCTAAAAATTGCTTGATGTGTTTATTTGCTGAAATTATTTTAATTTCAGTGACTAATTAAAATATTTAATCTGGAATTACAAGAAATGTTAAAAAAAAATCTGCTGTTTGTTTGATTCAAGCAAAAAAAAAGACAACCCCCAAAGACAACCAATTTTCATATTAGTTACCTTGGATTTTGGCTGCTTCTAGTAGACATCTCAGCTGCAGCACTGAGAGAAATGGGAAGCATCTGGTCATAGTCATGAATTTCAGGCAGCAGTAAACCTTCAAAACTGAAATGAACTTGATTCATTGGACATTTTGTTCTATGTAAATCCTGTGAATTCTGAGCACAAATGAAGCATAGAAAGCTCAGTAAAGGCCATAATTTCATATCAGGTTTTCACTGTCATTTCAGATGCTTTATGCAGAGTCCTTCAGAGCACCTTTAAGCTTTAGAAGAGCAGTTTGCAGAACAGAGTCAATTCGTATAAAATGCACACACTTTTTTGAAAATATTTAAAAGAAATCTGTGATCCGTAAACTGATTTTTGAAAAGTTCTTGATTACTTATGAATTATTCATATCTAGCAAAGATAAACAATGTTTGCATGCCTTTGACACAACCAAGTTTATTATCGGTGGATGTTTTGACACTCACACATGCAGTCTTTGAAACAACAAATTATTCATTGTTAATTATTTTTGAACTAGTAAAAAATTAGGTGTCTTGAGAGTGTTGTAGCAAGACTCTTCATGGTTTTCTTGTTAGAGGAAGAAAAATACTCTTCTATTTCGTTATATATTTTTAGGTTAATTCTTCAGCTACTTCAGCAGGTATCATGAAAGTTCCACAGATTTCACCTGAATTCTGTTGCAAATCTGAGATGGTTTGTTTCTGAGTTGTTGTTTTGTTTCTTTTTTTTTTTTTTTTTTGGCATTTCACTATGAGATAGAGGTTAATATTAAATTACAATGTGTTTCTATATGACTCAAAGGACTTAACTCTTAGGAATTCTACGAAGTAAGAAACAGAAATGATAAAGTATGATTCTGCAATATCCTGCATCACTTTACATCAGTCAGACAGTTTTTCTGTAGCATAAACAGGTAACCGAAATAAAACATGGGTAGTACTGCATCTGATCTATAAGTGTCCAAAAGTGTAGGTTCTAATCCTGCATTAATTTTGTTTCTGTATTATTTAAAGGAGCATTTTCACACTGACTTTCACACACTCAACTTACCATGTCCCACCACATGTCATTTTTTAATGACCCAAAGGGCACATTAAAAAAAAATAAATATTTAGATCTTCTAAAAAATTGACACCATAAATAATTCTTCAATATTACTGCAGGTTTTGAGCAATGGGGCCCTGAGATTTATAGAAAACTTTATAAGATGACAATGTGAGTTTGACCTTATGCTTTAAACTCACCTGGAAATTACTGCAATGCAACTTGACACAATAGAAGGTTTCCCAAACTATCTATCTTCCACATACTGCTGCTATCTGATGTTTCAACATCTTCTTGGGAGTGGAAAAGTCACTACTGGGCAGAGGAAAGAGAATCATATTTCTTCATTAAAGACTGCTGTTGTGCAGCAGCAGTGGGTTGGCTGTGCAGACAACTCTGAGGCTACGCTAGAAAAAAAACAGAGGAAGGCAGAGGATGTTGCAATGATAGACGACCAAGATGGCAACAATTTGGAAAGGACATGCAAAGAAACAGGGTATAAGTTCAGTAACAGTGATATCATATGTTTTAACATCAGTGGTCACTAGTAATTCTGTTGTTACCTGTCATGCCATAAATTTAGAATTGCAGTACCACAGAGATATTTTTATGTCATCTTTCACCATGTTATGGATCACTCTCTAACAGTGTAAAGGCACCAAGGCTCAGTCATGAAATAAACCAAAGTGTAGCAAACTTTGTCCACTGAGATATATGGAAATATATAGAGATTTAGGTTCTGTTTGTACAAAACCCGCACTGCATTCACTAAATACTCAGAAAAAAAACCCACTTTATACATGATTAAGAGAAATGTAGGTGTATGATCCAGTACTGAACTGATCATTAAACAGTTCCAAGCCACCTACTTGGGTCTAGGATTCCATTCTGTCTGTAGTTTTATGGTCATGCAGTTTTGAGGTTAGATTACTGATTTTAAATGTGGATCGCTACTCAAAGGCAAGTGGCTCTGATTTTCCACCAAAGATTGCCTTTCCCTTCCTTGTTTTGTTTTCAGTGCTGAAGTCGTGTCTATATGGAAACTGGATGCAGGTGTAAAAAAGCATTTGCACACATTTTGTATTAAAATCAAAACAAAACAAAAACAACACACACACAAAAAAACCCAACCCTCCCTTGTTCTGCTCCCCCAACACGTGTGTGACTATTCTTAGACAGAAATCTATTCTTATAAAAAAATATAACTTGAAGTGAATGACATTCTTGAAAACCCTAAGTGATAGTGTAGGTTCAGGCTGACCTAACACCTGAAATCATCAGACCTGTCTAGACTCAAACTAAGCCTTACCCGAGTTTTGATGACCACTGGAAACCCTGCTTTTCATTCGCTTTTTTAAATTATTATTGTGTGTAAAGGACATGGTGATTAATGATAGAATATTGAAGCATTCCCATAAAATGCAAGATGTCATATTACTGCATGCTTACATGAATGTTAAATGTTTTCATGACAATTAGTATAAAAACAATATCAAATGAATTAGTGACTTATGAAAAGTTTCCTTTTATCCCTCATAGTTTGGTCAGTTAAAAAAATAAAAAAGACAAATAAATTAACAATCTTTAGGTAAATTAACTAGATAAATAGTGATTCATCAGCACATAATGTTAATAAATTACTCTTTTAGCTTGACATAAGTAGCAAATCGTTATATATTTCTTTCAGTAGAGTTTATTACAGTATTAATCAAGCTATTTTGTTAAGTCATATTAATATAATAACTTTGGAGGAGAATTATTTTCTAGACAGAAGTCTTTAATCAGTAAAATACACTAATTCAACTGAATTATTACATGGATCTTCCACTGAGTCCTAATCAGTAAAAGATTACGAAGTAGACTTAGCTCAGCCCTTCTAACTGTGGAGCAGAACTGTGATCATCCTGCAGAACATTTTTACCTTTATGGAAGCAAAAAAAAGAGTAAGTAAAAATTTCCACAGCTCCTATGTGTAACTTCTCTGCAGACAATCTGTAATTAACAACAGACTAGAAGATGTTTTTAAAAGAAGTATGCCTTTATAAACACCTTTATTATCTGTTGATGACAATCTAGGGAACAGTGTCCTTTTGGTTGAAGAGAACTGTTTTACCAAGTTTAACAAGCATGATGAAGAAGAAATCTCAAATCCTGAAAAAGCAGCCACTAAGGCTAACAGAGACTACTGTTAAGTACCCAAGTACCAAGTGTATCAATAAATAGCAGGAGAAGGAAATACTGTGTCTTTTCACTGACAACTGTGCAAGAGTTTGGTGTTTGCTTTTGAACAACACAGTGTTGGCTAAACATAAAAATATTTAGTTTAAGTAAGTCATGTGTATCTGTATCCTTACTCTCTGTGTAAGAATAAAGCACCAGTAAGCCTGAAACTACAGTCTGGTTTATTAGCACTAGGAAAACATGATGCGGTTCTATTAACAAGTGCTCAAACACACCTGATGTGAACAGCAATCTGGAATGGAAAAGAGCAGTAGTTAGGTAGCGTTAGAGGCACAAATTAGTAAAATATTGGTGAAAGCATTGATTTTTCCTCAAAAAAAAGTAGAGTTACTAGAGGCATTCTGACCTTCAGAACCTTTTGATTTATCATCCTTGAATAATGAGTGGTGGATCATAAATTAAGAGAGAAGTATAGTAAGTTTGAAGAGAAATTCTTTTTCATAATTAGCATTCTTGCTATATGTATAGTCCATACCTGTGAAGATTAATGTTGCCATCACTAAGGTGGAAATAAAATCTTGTATTAAACAGTTCTCCAGGAACAGATATGGTACAGGAGAAGCTTACATTTCTCTCAATGGACACAACATGGACTGTGCTTACAAAAAATTAGTACATGGCAAAATTATCTGAGTGATCAAACTCCTTACTGGTACTGTCCAAATCCTTTCTGGGTCAGGCACCATTTGTCACTCAATCATAAGCTTGATTTCAGGAAAGAGTGTGCCTACCACTGTCTATTTCTGTTAGACCACACATCATCTGTCTCTGTAGTGAGAGGGCTGGTGCTCAAGCACCAGGCTGCTGTCCACATCACCTGCTGCTACACTGCTTGCTGTGAGCATCTGAAGTGACTTGTAAGAATGATACCATACTGTGCATCCTTGGGACTGACTCCAACAGGCAGAACAGTCAACACTGCACCAGGTGTGGCTGTCTCCACCTCCCACACTCCTCACCAGGCTTCACACCATAACACACTCCTCAACATACTTGCATCATAAATGAGGGCATACAGACATCTTTTCAATTAACTCTGTGAAAATGAGACTTAGGATTTAAAAAAATTGCCAGGAACTATGAATAGAAAAGGAAAACATCATAAATATTGCTATGCTTTTAGCATCACATAAGGATCAGAGCGAAGTTGTAATGTATGTATAAAGAGTGATGCCATGCCTCTTGGTCTCTACCCTTAATCTTACTTTATTTACCACTATAGATGTAGGCAGTGCTCATAACTGGAAGAATCAAGAACAGTGGATATATACAGTAAAGGCCATCCTGACTCACACAAAATGGCTGTTTCTATTGTTTCCAAAATAAAACGTTTTATAAATAGAAATCTAAGGAAGAATAAAAAATTGAAAAGTGCCTGTGGCAATTCTGCCTAATATTTTTTTTAATGACTTTCATTTCCAGAGGTAGAGATAGTATATATGTATTTAGTAGATGTCTTTGGACTCCTATTTCATGAGTTTTCCCAACCTCTCCTTCAGCCCCTGCTCCTTTTAGTGTTTCTAATATCCTTTGGAGAAGTTCCACCAGCCTACAGTTCTTCTGTGTGAACTATTTCCCTAAAATTATTTTGAAATTGATTCCTGCTAACTTGACTTATCCCTCCTTTTATTTTGGACAATTTTATATTTACAATGGACTATCAATCCTTACCCGACCACTCCCAGGCACTCTTTTCGAAAGAGCTCTATCTTAGCCTCATTCTTTCATCATTTTTTTCCAAGCCTGAAAGCCTTATCTTATTTCATTTTTTCATATAGAGAAGCAGTTCCATACATTTGATAATGCTTGTTCTCTTTCTCTGAACCTTTTCCAGTTTTCACAGATTCTGTTTCAAACATATGAGAGAGGGGTGACGCCAGAGAATTATACAATGAAGTACAATGTTCCTTGTTTTATTATTTTTTCCTCTGTTTTTTAATAGTTTTTATCTTTGATTTGCCTTTTTAACCACTACTAAGCAGATATTTCCATAGAACCATTTATTTTAACCTGAGGGTTTTTTTCCTGAGTGATAATAACCAGTTCAGGGCTCACCATCTTGTATGTGAATGTCTGCTCATTCCCATATGCAGGACTTGACTTTTATTTATACTGAATTTCATCTGCCATTTTATTAGCCACTCATTCACCTTCTTAAGGTCCTTCTGGAATTTGTCATATTCTACCTTTATTTTTACTGCCTCTAGTAACTTAGCAACAGTAAACTTCGCCACTTCACTGATCACTTGCTCTTCCAGGTCATCTATGGATATCTTGAACTGCTCAAGTCCCAGCACAGATCTGTGTGGAATTCACTGGTGGTTACACTGCAAAAAGTATTTATTCCTAACCTCTGTTTCATCACTTAACCAAATGTGTCAGAAACCTTGTGAGAGCTGGGGTATGATATATCAGGCAGAATACCCTTACCCATGTGCTAAATATTTAAAAAAACCCAGTATGATTATGAGGCAGGATTTCCCTACAAAAATCCACTTTGACTCTTCCACAGCATATGGTCAAGTTTATACATATGCTTATTAATATATTTTTTATTATAAGCTCTACTAATTCACCCTGTTGAGATATTAGGCTTATGGACCATCCATTTCCTTGAATCTCACCTGGGATCAATTTAAAAGGTACCTTCATATCTGCCAAGTATTTCAAGTACCAGAAGAATGAGAACTCTCATGTACATATCTTTTGATCCTGGGGAGTTGTTCATTTTCTCATTGTTGTTGCTGATTTTATTCCACTGAATGATGCCTAACAGATTACTGTTTCTCTTACCACCAAGTTTCTGTTATGTCTGCTGTTTCATATTCCTTAATCTCACAAATTAGACTTTCTAGTGTTATTATAGAGGTTTGGTTATCTTCTCAGCATCTTATTTAAATCTCTGTGTTAGACTAATACCATTCTGTGCTCTAGCCTTCAGATACTAAAAATAAAAATCCATGACATCATCCTTAATAGATATGACATCTTCAGCTCTATGCAGTTCTGCACTTGTCAGCTTTCTCCTGTTCTTTCACTGAAAAGCTTAGTCTGAACTTCCTTGATGTTAAGTGCTAGCAGCTTGACCCACTTATCATTTAGATAAAGCATATCTTCTGCATGACCGTACATTATGCTAGAAGTGTCCCCAGCTTTTGAAGCATCTGAATCCTTTCTACTAGCTTTTCAGTTCAGTATTAAAAGTTCATGTCTCTTCCTCCTTCTTTGGTCCCAGAGGAATTAGAGCACTGCAAACAACACTAGTTCAGTGAGTATGGTATTCTTAAAAGCCTAAATTCCACTTCTCCCCCACAGTCTGTCTCTTGCCTTTCTCTCTGCTATTTTTTATTCTACTGCACACCAGCTACAGATCTCATCTGTTGTTTCCAAGCAGCTGGTATAGACATCTCACCAGGTCTGACACATTTGTGCATTTGGCAAGCAAGTCACCATGAAATTCTCTCTGCAGTCACAAACCTAGCTTGATATTTTTTTTCTGGTGGCAATTGCCCATCAATCTGCCTCTTGCTTTAAGTAGAGCCTCTCCTTAAAGAGGCATTTCTTTGGTACAAGGCAGCAGATAAGCAGCTTTCAGCAAGGCAGACTCCTGATTGGGATCCCTTGCCCTTTGCTCACCTGATGCTTTCCTTCTCCAGCTCCCAGCTGGGGTTGCTTCTTTGATATCAAACTATGAACTTATCTGTGCTGTTCCTCATCAGTACTGGCTTTGATGGCTTGATGAAGGAGACTGATTAATTAAGTACCTGAAAAAGCTCTGGAAGAATCTCTCCAGACTCTAAGGTCATTCAGCTCAACCACTCTAATCTCAGAAAATAAGGTGTTTTTTTTTTTTCTGTTAAGAGTCACAATTTACCTGCAGTATATACACATCTCATACTTGACAACAGAGAACATATGCATTTTTATGATACTGCACGCAGTAAAATGCCCCTCCTGCTGAAGAAGGACACTTCTATTTCTTCTTACCATTTGTCATTAAATACACAGTATCCAAACTGTATCTTCTTTTCGGAAGCAGGACTCTTACACCTGTACTTCTGGTCAATGTTAAGAAACAGATGTAAAACAAAAGCCAAAAATAAAGTTGCAGTTATGTGAAGCCAGATAACATACTTTCCAGAGCTGTTAAGATGACAAAAGAGATCCCATGATTTTCACACAATGCCAAATTTTCTTGTATTTTTTTTGTATTTTGTTATCACTATTACTTTGTTTTCAGTTACATTTATGATTTATTTCTATCTCAGGTTACACATAGTCTGTGATGGGTTTCTTCAAAAAAACCGAAAATAATCATCTGAAGCAGCATTTCTCTGCTGGCATCCTGGATATACAGCTTACTTCCAGAAAAAATTCATTGCGTTCATTTTTGGAACATTTTTATAACCACAATGACAATACTTTTCCAAATGGCCATCTTTGAGATGGACTACTTTTCCTTCCTGTAGTTTTCTATGATTTGCCTGTAAAGAACTATGGGAAACTCATATAAATGTTACTATATAAATGAGGATTCTAGCTATAGGATTTGTAGTTTCTTTATTCTAGATGCTTTTCCTTCCTCTTTGTAACACATAAGTGGTTTCATTGAATAGTAAAAATACAACATTGCTTATCATTAAGATTAAATTGCTGATTAGATTGCTGTAGATTTCCAGGGAGAAGATTCCAGTGAAAGGCTCAGATAATTTCACATAACACCCATAACTTCATAAACCCCAATACTATATTAAAATATGTAAAAGCAAAAAGTCTGTTTTGTTCTGATTGAAACACCCAAAACATTTCAAAATGTGTTTTAAGTAGAGAATACTTTTAGGTTTTTTTTTTAATCAAATTTTGTCCCAACAATAGGTGAAAATAGTTACTGCTGATCTCATTTGTTGGGCTTTTAAAATCTACTTTCTGAGAAAGAGACATAAAGTAAAAACAGAGTACTTAGAGAGAGATTTCTGCAGTTACTGTGCAATCAAAAAAATGTAACACTACAACTTACAACGTATTTTCACTGGTTTTTAATTCAGTTCTCTAATAAGATGCTTTTCCATTGGTGTCATTTGAAAGTAAGCCACACTGTAGTCTCATTCTTGGAGAGCTTTTATCGATAGTCACCTTAAATACTCCTTTTTAAAACCTCATCCTATTAGTCATAGTTATAGCTGAGTATATCACCTAAACAACTTTTTCCTAGGTTCATGTTGATGTTTTTCCATATGCTGCATGCAGACAGTTAAGTCTCCAAACAATACATATTTATATATCTTTTTCCCCATCAAAATTTACCTATATAAGATAATTTTATTACCTAGATTGCCTTTTTATTTGAGCTTTTGACATAAAAAGCCTGCATTGTTAAACTATTCCCATTTTATGGATTGGGAAATGATGCATTAAGAGGAAAAGCAGGTTTTAGATCAATGATAGGGAAGTGATTTGCAGGTAAATTGAAGGATACTGGTATAATCACAGGCGTTCTCCTATGAAAGGTATATTCATTTTCTATGGGTAGGCATAGTAAAAAATAATGTCAATTTTCTGTCAACCTAAGGCAGCACACTCTTACATGTGAAGCACTGAAATTCTGCTTCTTAATTTTATTGTAAGCTTATGTGGAAATGTGAGGTAATACATAAATTTAGTGTAATCTATGTATATCTATTTTTCTAACTGTTCTGTCAGTCCTCTTCCAACAGCCCAAAGACCAGTACTTCTTATATGAGAACATGATAAAAGCTAGGACAGTGAATATGACCTTCTCATTACTGTTCTTGCTTGGTAAAAGAACTAGTCTGACAGTGGAAACAACTGAAAAACAGTTTGTGGAAGAAAAATAGACATGATAATTATCACCCAGTAAAGGGAAAAAAACGCCATAGTCAGCAACAGTGATAAGCTTTTAAGCCTGTGCAGCCTCAGTTCTCAGTTAATAATATAGTTTATTTTTTTGGATGCACACTGCATATTTCAATACCACACTTTTGTTATCAGTCAGCTGTAAACAAATTCTATCTTTTCCATTTGTTAACACACAGTCTCCACTACTTTTAAGGACCTCAATTGTCCTTGTTCATCCAGTAGTCTTTTGGTGCTTGTCTAAATGCAAACTTTTTCCAATAAAGCATATGTTTTACCTGTTTAAAAGGCATGGCTTAGCTGTTTGAACAAGCTCATAAGATACTTTTTTTCCACATAAACTTCATTTTACTCAAAACAAAAGGAACAGATGGTTCTGGTGTCTTGCTGTGGTCACCTCTTCACATTTCTTTGACATACAGATATCACTCATACTTAGTTGATGCATTGGTCCATTATTTTCTGAATAATATAGCCCCTAAGCAGCATATTAATAAATATTTAAACTGCAAAATGATAGGATTTTGTCTTCTACATGATCATCTATTCTAAGACAGTAGATCTATAAGTCAGACTGAAGTGCTAGGAATGACTGGAGGTTTGGATTTTGTGTCTTTTTAAAATGTGACCTTCTTGTGATCTCCCCCTCTATTTTGTTGGCATCTTAGCATAGCTGATGGCAGACGCATGGGAACCCAGAAATTCTACAGGGAAATGTAATGAGATGAGCTGCCTAATGGAGCAACATGTATAGTGGTATGATTAATGTTGAAAAGAGACAATGATAGGTTGTGAAAATACAGGTGAATGATGTACAAAACCAGCTCTTAGCAGGTACAAAGGAGAAAAGGAAGCCTGTGGTAACCTGACAATGCCACCAATTTCCCCACTCTGCATACACCAGCAGGAACCCTTGCTGAGGAGACATAAGCTTAGCCATCTTTGTATTGCAGGAACATATATGCTCTTGTTATTCCAGTCTGTCACTTTCTCAAAATGGATCTTACATTAAGCTGCAATAGCGGATCATCTATAAATATATTTTTCTACAAGTCACCAAAATGAAACATTGTAAACAAATCTATATTAGACTACAAACTGGTAGAAACTTCAATTTAATTAAAGTATATGTCAGATCACAGTTCTTTGGAGAGATATAAAGAAATAGCAGTCAAGAATGAGGAAAGATTAAGAGAGTCTTTTCACAATTTAATATCTTAAAATATCCAATGCTGAATTCTTCAAAAGAAACTTATACTTATTTTTCTCCTGACCTCTTTTTCTATATCTGACCTCTTTTTCTAAAGGTTTTTCTCCTAGCACCCCTTCCTTCCTCACACTTAATAGATTTCCCTCTCACCCCAAGTTCTCTCTGTTTTGTATATGCTTCTGACAAGTTCAGATGGAATTGCTCGGAGAACAGTGAGGGTAAGAGATTACAATACCTTTTTTTCCCCCTTCTTTTTCTTTGTTAAAAGATAATATGCTGTTAAGTTATTAACAATGTTACAACACTTTTTTGTTGTATAACCGAAATGACTCATACTTTAAAATATAGGCAGCATGTGGAGGTGGAATATTTTGTGAATTAATATCCCATGCAATACAAGAGATTTTATGTGCTTTCAAAACCCACTATTGGTCCCTTTTCCTTAGGAAAAGTACAAAGCATTGGGACCCTACATACATGCTCTTCAAAAATTTATGAGGGTTCAACAAAGGTAAATTTGATTGTGAGACTTACATGCAGAGGGCATAAGCATGGAGTGTTTCACACTGTCATGGTCTAATCCCTGTTGGCAACTAATGCCAGCGTTGCTTACTCCCCCTACCCCACCCCAGTAGGATGTGGAGGAGAACTGGAAGAAGGTAAAATCTGCAGGGTGGGATAAGAATGATTTAATAACTAAAATAAAATGAAATGTAATACTACTAGTACTACTAATAATAGTAATAGCAAAAAAGAGAGAGAGGAAGAAAACTCAAGAAACCTTAGTGTTTCACAGTACAAGTGCTCATCCTCCCCTGACTGATACCCAACCCAACCCAAGCACCTTCTGGGTGACTCCCCTCAATTTATATACTGGGCATGACATGCTGTGGTATGGAATACCCCTTTGGCTAGTTTGGGTCAGGTGTCCTTTCTCTGCTTCTTCCTGGATTCTTGTGACTCTCCTCAGTGGCAGAGCATGAGACTGAAAAGTCCTTGATCGGATTAAGCATTAGTTACAACTAAAAACATCAGTGTTATCAGCACTGTTCTCACACTAAAAAAAATACTGACACTTCTACCTTTTTGTCATTCTGCTCATGCAGTGATACTGATTTAAGATTTGACTCACTCGTGGTGATTTGAATATTATAAAACACTTAGAACATTTAATTAAATGAGAAAGTTTGAATTATTGTAGTTCTCAAACTACCTTTCTTAAAAGTTTCTGGCACAGATTCTCGAGACCTGGTGCTAGCACAATTGCCTTTGATTTTCAGAGGAGGTTTATCTTCCTGAGGAACCTAGTATTTGAATCTAAATAATTAAATATTAACATTTGAAAAAATGTGAATTCTAACTTCAGTGTTGTATCCTCTGATGTCTTTATCAAGGACCTGAGGGCTGTAATGGTACTGACTAGTGTTACCTATGACACCACCCCCACAAACCCCCTCTCGCTAGCAAACATACTTGATCCATTGTAGTCCCCATGCTCTCTGAGATGTATCTACCACGGGTTAGTTGATGTTTGAATACAGCACTTCTGGATTTGAACAAGAGATAGGCAATTAGACAGTTCTGTCATCCGATCATACAGCATGAGTATCTTTTCCGTAGAGCTCTAGATCCCATGCTATCAAACGGATCCACTTTCAAAAGAAAAACAAAACAAAAAAAATAATAATTATTGATAATATGTTTTTTTCCAATCAAATAAGGAAACTATATTTGTCACTATCAATTGGATACTAGCATTTGACTTCAGTTTAGGTCTTTGTCATAACTAGTATGACCTTAGCTAACCATTCTTTCTGATCTCTGTCTCAAGCACTTCTTTACAGGTGAATGCAGTTCAGTTGTATTAGTAACTAAACTTTTCACATTATTTTTGTCAAAATGCAATGAAATGATTGACAGCAAAGGAGGCCATCAGTCAATAGAGGTGGAAAGCAGCATAAATGATGCATCATGCTACTTCCCAACCTATGAGCAAAGTCAGACAGGGCACTGGAAAATGGAAACAGTGCTGAATGAAAAATAGGATATTGCGAATTTGTGCAGAGCAATTTTCAGCTCATGAATTTATAAAGGTTAGTTGTTATCTAAATAAGAGAGAATAGTTCTGATGTTCTCTCATTAACTCTTCAGGAGCAACAAACCACAGTCACTCTAGATCTAAATTAGCCCCCAGTAGCTATTGCAATTTTTGATGTGATGGGAGTTCCATGGTAGGATCCTAAATACATTTAATAAACAAACAAACAAATTAATGCATTCAAACATTATTATCTTTCACCAACAAATGCATGGACAGAAACTATCCCTGCAATCAGACCTTGTAATAGTGTCAAGAAGTACATTCTAGTAAAACCAGAGCTCAAAGGGCAGATTCAGGCTTTCAAGCAGGCATTAATGATCATTCAGACATGAAGAATTCTCTAACCTCTGCATGAATCTCAACATCCTTCAACCTGATGTACAGATATATGGAGCAAGACAAATTCTTATGGGAACTTGTCAACCACCTACTTTGGAAAAGATGTTAAGGAGAAGCAAAATGAGATATCGAATTTCTTAAAACACTGCCTAGGTCTGAAGCAGTAATGTAGTCACCATATTTCTTGTGTAATAACAGTGGCATTTGCTAACAGTAGATTTGGGCAAATCAGATTTACTATTACTATACTGGGAGAATGAGCGATCTCAGACACATAATTAAAATGCTTTCCTAATGTGCCTGCATCTAGGAAATGTTTCTTTTGAGACCATATGGAATTCCTTGCCAGATGAGATCATACTTAAAAGCTACGATTAGATGAATTTAAGTACAATAACATTTACAAATTACTGTAAGTCTGCTTTTTGTCAGACTGTGTTAAACAGCTTTGTCTGAAAAAAGTAGATTATGTGAGATTCCATATTTTATGGAAAACAAAATATATCGCAAAAAAGCTCTCTCAGATGGATTTGAAAATACCTTCCTTTTAAAAATATGAGTTGTAAGGTAGTGTACAAACTTGAAGAACAATTTCAAGTCTTAACTCTACTGAATAGAAATAAAATATCCATAAGAGAATTTTGTTTCAAATTAAATATTTTGCTTGTTAGAGGAACTCTTTCTAAGCTATTAATTATTATTTTAGATGTCTCAAATGTAACTGAATATACACAAAAGTTAAATTCTAAATCAAATCTCTACCCAAGTGACGTAGATTATTTCCTGATTTTTTTGTTTGTTTGTTTTAACAAGTGCAACTGCATTGCCAGTTGAGTCCTGAAAATATTCTGAATCATAAAAGACCTTTTTAGCATATGGTTTTCCTTTTGTCATTAACAGATGGCTTGGATTGTTTTAATTGTCCCCTGGAAACTGTCCTTGGTTTCTTTCTTTTCTGATAGGGTTACTCCTTGTTCAGACCAATGAGCCTGTAGGATTCACTGTGGCAGTAAAAACACCAGAGCTGCTGCAATAAATGGATTGACTCCCACTCACAAATGTAATAAGGTTTTAGAAAGGTTTCAGCTAGTCATGAAGCTCTGCCTTTAAAAGAGGATAGTGACTGTATTCATGCAAAGAGTAGTAGTTATAAACAACAAAAAGCCACTGGGGCACTGTTAGCCAGGACTGAAGATTTACCACAGAATAGAACAGATGCATAAGTACCCCTCAAGACTTGCTGTAAGAATCTTCACCTGGTCCACCTGTGAAGTCTACTAGGCCTTGATCTACAATTACATGAGGGAGGCTTGTTATCCTTGCCTTGGATTTTACTTTTGTAAAGCACCTGTTTCTGTCTATTGGGCTGTCCTGTTTATATCTCGCTTTGCTTAAACATTTTTTTTTAAAAACAGTTCTTGCAAATAACATTTTACTTTTGTCCTCATCAGTATTATTACCAGATTTACATCAAACATGCCTAGATTTATATTTATTTTTAAGACTTTGATTAACTTCTCAAATACAGTTTTGCAATCTGTTTTTTTTTTTTTTAATAATAGAAGACCATTTACTCAGTTAAAAATTTTTCCTTCTCCACTGGAAAAAAACCACGGAATTTTAAGTTTATGATTAAATTAGTTTAAATTTCTGAGATGACGCCAAGATGTCAAACCTCACAAAAGCACCCCCTCCATGTTATTACTGTTACTAATCTTTTCTGCATGTATAAAACAGACACATTTTTATTTTCCAGGACTCTCCCAGATTTATTTTGCAGCTCCATACATTAAAATGCAAAGCTGTTACCCACTTTCCCTGAATATATCAAAAAACTATGTGTCCACAATTGCAATCACACTCTCCCTGAAACTGAATTTTGTAATTTCAATATTTTGCTTATTTTAAGATTTTTTTCAAGTTTATTTTATTTATATGTTCATCTGCTGCTTTTAAAATGGAAACAAACAATAGGAATTTATATTTTTTAATTTTTTATTTATAAAACCTGTACACATTTATTGTTTCCATAATTGTTTAAAAGGTACTAGAAAACAAAACATTGAGTAAAAAGGAAAGAGTAAGGTTGAAAGCAGAAACAATACAAGCATTTTGGAAACTTCAAAAGAATGACAGAAACAGAAATTCAGACCTTAACTTGCCCTCCTGCAAAAAGATGAATAAATATTTCATGGAAAGCTTTGCACCACTCAAATAATTGTAAGCCTAGCATAAAGAAAATAGTTTTCAGGCTACCATGGTGAAGAAGTAAAATATAACTTTATATTAGGCATTCAGGAGTCAATTTCATGAATTTTTAAAGAGTAGATATTGCTTCAGGAGTACAATCAAATACTGTACTACTGCACAGTTTAATGCTTCCTACAAGAAACTAGTTATTCACATTTGCTCACTAGTAAACCATTTTTTTCATGTAATATATATAAATATTATGTGCTTATACTTGTTGCATCCAAGCCAGTAAGTGGACAGAACAGATCAGGTTGCAAAGCACTGTTTTACTTTAATTAACTACAGAATAAAACGTAACAGATGGCGGCCTCAGTAGAGACCATGAACATGCGTCTCCAAAATTCTGGCCTATTTGGTAAAGGACTCTTGGATCAGCATCTCAGAGAGAGGCCTTCAGCACAGCAAAGTCCTGGAGAATATAAGCAGAGTGTGACATTTTAGTGTTTTCATGAAAAGGTGTAACCTTTAGAGTTTTTTTCTTGCACTTCTGGAAAGATGTGTGTCAGAATTCACAAATGCAGACATTAATTTTGCACAAATTCACCATGTTGTCTCTCTTCCTATTTAGGCAGGAGGAAATTGCCACTTGAAAAGCTTTGACATTTCTGTTTGACATATGGTTTAAGTTCCAAAACATACCAGGAGGAGGAAGGAGGCAACACAAACAAGTGTCCTGAGTTCAGCACTTAAACCACAACAAGAAGATAAAATAAATGAACATTTTTAAGCAAGAGAGATTGTTCATCATCACCATTATCTCCTCACTGCATGCAAAAAAACTGGTACAGATGGACAATGAAAGGAATCAAGGGAGAACCTCAATCAATAGTATCTGTGATTGGATCACACACATGGCTGTGGAAATCCCTAATGAAATACCTAGACCTAAGCATCTGTGATCTCTTACAGGCTTCAGGAAGGGATGACCTGATAGTGAACTTGAAGACTAGCTTAATATGGTACTAAGTGAAATGATGATAAGGCAGCCAAAGCTTCTGCTTGGTGGACTAGTGCTAATGGAGAGGTGGAAGGCTCTGATTTTGCAGAACATTGTCTAAAACTTAGCAAGGTATAGTAGCACCAGAGAGGATTTCAAACTGAGCTTGGACAGCTGAGAGAGACTCAAAGAGAGATGCACAGTTTTAGGGAGTCTTGATTACTACTGGTAATATCCGGAGAGGCAATGAGGAAAATGTCTTTTGCCAAGATTCCTGGAGCTGATATTCCCAAAGGCATTAGGGTTCTTTAGAATAATCACCCCAGCAGAAGGTTTCTTCTGTTGCTTGAGCATAGATCTCCAGAGGCTGAATTTTCAATTTTTTCTTTTATGTGTCAGAGGACCTGAGGCAAAAGCAGCTGTAAGAATTTGTAAGAATGTTGAGCCTCTCCAACAGGCTATGAACCACAGGAACGTGAGTTAGAAAAGAAAGTTGACCTTGCTGGTGACATTAAGATTGAAGTGGGTGTTCAGAGAAAGCACTGAAATCCAAACCGGCACAATACAGTGAGAAATATTAGCAATGTGCTCTGACTTGGCAGATTGCTGGAGCAGTACTGAAATGGAAATGGCTGTGCTGCTTCTTTAGAGTATAAGCACTGGTAAGTAGTAGTCAGGGACTATAGCATAAAAAGAAAACTTCCTGCCTCATACAGTAGGGCACAAACATATAGGCTATTAGACTGCACGCATGGATTCACTTTATTTAATTTTATTACATCTGTCCAAGGACTGCATTTCTCAAGCTGATGAAACCAGAAAGGTAGGGTGCTATGCCAAAGTATAAACTGCCATAGACTTTTGCTACAAAAGTACGTGTAAACATAAGGTACTTTGGTAAATATTGGCAAAATCCTGCTATCAGTTGTATTCAATTCCTACTCATAAATTTGATGCCATAACAATGTATGATCTTTATTACATTTGAAAATAAGTATCCTTCTTCCATGTAACTCTTCAAAGAACAGAAACAGTGTTTTCCAGCCTTTTGAAAACCTTTCCATACATAGAAAATGCATAGTACTTGTGAAAGAACTAATCTGTATAATACTATGTTATAATTGTGTAGGAAGTTTGGTTCCTTACCTGTGGGTATTCAACACCTGGATTGATATAAACATACAAGGGAAAAAGAAGTGGTGCTCCAGAAAAGCAGACTGAAGCAATTGCATTCAAGCTGTGTACACCACAAAGAATTTATATAGAAACATAAGCCAGAGCACAAACAACATCATACTAGTAAAATTCCATAAATACCAAGAAAAAACCCTGCAGCAAAGATGATGTGCCCATCTGATTTTTATATCCTGATGAAGTCGTACTGAGTCAGATAGTGATTAGAGTCACTTTGGATACACTGTGGTGACAATCTGAACCTATGCTTTTAAATCTTCTTTTGTATTTCAGGAATGAGAGCTTTCAATTATGCATCCATCTGTGCCTTACTGTACTACATAAGGAATCTAAGGTCTCAAAATGTTTCTTGCAGACAAAAATGAACACTAGATTTGCAGTGTGTGTGCAAGGATGACATTCACCCTTAGGCAATGGACCATAATAAATACTTAAAAACCATAGAAGTCTTGCTTAAGTCTTACTTTGAAACGTTATTCAGTTCATAGATTTCTTTTTTTGGCACTGAACAGGTGCCTGAGCAAGCTGAAGCTCACCCTCACGCATTTTGTGCTGCGTAATCTCTTTGATTTTTCTACATTTTTGTTTATACTGTTTCCTTCTCTTTTTCTTACAAATTATCACTATTAAATTAGTAATTTGGATGGCTTTAGAGCACCATTCAGATCACAGCATAATGTTCATCACTACATATCAAAATGCTGGTATCTCGGTTCCCTGACAGCACAATAAATAGAGTTTAACCATTCCTTTTAAAATACTACAATGTTTTTTTCTTTCAAGTTTTAGTGTCCTGACATTCCATGATGACGGCATCTTATAGAAGAGTTAAATACAATCCTAAATATATTATTATAGAAAGAGTGAACAAAGCATCTTCAATTAAGTAACTTTAATTGGGTAAGAGAAATACACTTTAATATAATCTATTAGACAAAAAAAACCCAAAAACAAACAAAAAAACCCCCACAATCAAATATTCCTAGATAACAGAGGCAGAAAACCTACTTTAGGGAATTAAGAACACTATATGAAGTGAAGGAGTAATATCTTTTCAAAGATATAATAATATCTTTGAATATAATAATATTATATAATACATATAAAGATATAAGTAATATCTTTTTCAAAGATTGAAAAAAGAAGGGGGAGGGGAAGAAATAAAAAATAATAGAAAAGGAAAGAAAAACCAGAAACACACTGAATGTCATAGAAAAACTTAACAAATGAAGAACACACGGACAATTCTTGAAGTGTACATTAAAAGGAAAGGTCCATAAAATGCCGTCTAGACCTACTTAATCAGTGAAAGAGCTGTTCTTATTTCTTTTGCAACATGATTTTTGGATGTGAATGCCACAAAAGGCCTTACATTGTTTTTGGCATCAGACCCTTCCTACAAGTCTATGTTTATCATTCCCAGCAGTGTATCAGATATGCCTTCTAAGATTTTTCTACTTCATATCAGATTGTATATAAGAGCCATGGAGAATCTTTATGAATGATATAAATTTACTATTATACCCTAGCCAATTTTGCTTCACTGGAAGATAAACTTGTCTTGGAATAAAGAATAGCAGTGGGAAAAATGGAATAAGAATAAATGTGTCATTCTGATTCCCCTTTGTTAAGCAAATCTTCCAACTCAATCTACCTTCAGTGCCTTTTCTTGCACCTAGGAAAGTAACTATAAGTGGAGAAAGGACACAGCCTTTTGACTGCTGGGTGTACATATTGATCACTAAATCTACATAAACTCCTTCTATAAGATATAATTCTGTTTTATGGGTGATATCACAGCAAGGATAGGTATACTACTACAAAATCTCTGCCATATACAAGAATGTTCTCTGCATTTCCTATTTGATGAGTAATGATATATTCTCAGACTCACATTCTGTTGCTAGTGTTGTCACAAAACCACATTTTTCCCCTTTATTTCCTCATATTTCCAATGAGAACAGGGATTGTCTTTATTTTTAAACAGTTTTCTAATAAATGTTTATATTTATTTTATTACTTTTTTTAATTGAAAAATTCCAGAGGTCACATTTATCTTCTCACAGATAAGGAAGTCACTTAATGAGAAAAAAAATAGCAAGGAGATGTCGAAGTCAGTGTTTTACTGTACAATATTGATTGACCCTCAATATGGGAGTTACATATGAAAAGTTACAATATGAATTCATTATAAAGCATTCAACATTTTTTTCATAAATTGAGTATCGTGATCTTTATCTATTAGAAATAAAAAGATGCAGAGAAGTTTTCATTATTTTTTTTTTTTAATCTAGCTTTGCATGCAATGAATGCACAAGTAAAATTAAGAAGAACCTGTCTTGTAAGGAAAGGTAGCTTTATACAAGGCATTTTAAAAGAAAGTGATACATATTTGTACAGGAGCATTCTGTAATCCAGACCTAGTATTTCTAAAATCGCCAAGGACTTTTTCAGCAGCTCTGTTTCTAGTTAATGCTCATCATCCTCAAAGTTCAGCAGAGCAGCATGCCTAAGATGCTTTGTAGGTATGGCGAACTCCCATAGGCTCTAACATTTTACTCAAGAAGGTGAGAAAGACAGAGTTCCTCCTTAGGTATACCAATAAAACCGACTTGAAAATAACTACATTCAGAGTACCCTACAGGTGCATCAAGAATGATTTAGGAATTAAATTGTTGTTCCAGTGCAGAAAAAACCAAACATGAGCCTGCATATCAGTCATGGCACACCAGTGAAGATCTAAGCCTTTTTTGTTTAAATGCAAATTCTTTCCAAAATCCAACAGCTTAAAAACTCACATACTTTTAGAGGAAATTTCAAAGCAAGTTTTTTGCTAAAAGTGTGACAGTAAATAAAAAAAAAAAAAAAAAGCAAAATTATGTTGCTTCATATGTAACTGTGCATGACATAGGGCAGTACCTGGAAGATACTGCCATTTCAGTGGTACAAAATTCAGATTTTGTTTAGACATATGTAAATTATTATATTTAAAATATTTCAACCATTTGCACTAGATCTGAGCATGGAAGTGGTTTCATTTCCAATTATTATGGCTACATACTTCAGTAATTTTTCAGTCACCACACAGATTCATCAGTTCACCCAAATGACTTACTTCTTATAGCAGTTGTAAGGGGAAGTTTTGGATTTCTCTCTTCTTTTAAAGTTTTTGTCTGACTATACCTCCTTAAGATTTAATTTTCTTTTCCTAGCTCTGGTTAAAGCTAGAGAATTGTTTCCTAATTTTGTTGGCTGGTCCTATCAGGGTTTTAACATGAGATTTAACTGTTTTGCCTATCCTGACTAACTGAAGACTGCTTAAAAGTCTTCAAAAACCAGCAAAAATGCCCTAAAACTTACATACATGCAAACACCCAGGGAGCCCCTACGAATGACAACAGCTTTCAGCAAGGAGTCAGAATAAGGAGTGCCTGATGATATGCTACTGAATTCTAGCATTTCTTTGAAGTCTAAATTCACCTGGAAATTTAATTTCCTATTTTCATCACTCATCAGTTCTCTGGAAAAAGCTTCAGGTTTGAAATTCTATCTCCCTACAATTATTACCACTTTTTGTTTGTTTGATATAGAAAAATTCTATGCATTTGCTGTGAACCAGAATTTCTGACAGCTAGAATGATAATCTTGCCTCTTTTAAAGAGGACATAAGTATTCACTGTCAAACACTCATTTGGAAACATAACTATTTAATTTCTTATAAGTTATTGTATCCTGTCCATATATTTAAAATTGGATAATTTACCCAAAAATTGAAGAAGATTTTGTCACAGGAAACCACAATAATGGATATAAGGAAGCAGAATTTTACTCTAGAAAATGCAGTCTATTTGTCAGACTTGGGGAAGTAGAATGTTCCTACTAAAGCAGTTCAATAATATTCAAGGACTCCACTTCTCTTGAACAATCCAGATATAAAAAGAATTAGAAGATATGTATGCATGATAAGCGATACTTTTTTAACCTGCTACAGGTAACCAATCTGACAGAAGCCTTATATTCTTATTGTCATTAAAGCAAAATGCTGTGTTTTGAAGAAATGCCACCGGCAGTTTATACTTGCATGTCCCCACTTCTGGTAGAAAACTGAAGCTGGTAATCACAAAGAAACTCAAAAGAAGTTTGAAAATTCATACTCCCTAATATGCCTATACTTACTAGCTAACCACACTTCCTAACTAGCCTTCCTAGCTAAGTATTCTTACAGTAGAATGTGTTGTATCTGATCAGCTTAGGGAATCACCATCATAACTGCACATAGAGTATTCTTACCTTCCCACATAACACTCTAGCATAACGATATGCAAGATATTAATCTCAATACTAAAAATACTTAGCAAGTTTCAAGAACTGAAAGGTTAAGCCATAAGTGAAATGTTCTTCTTCAGTAATGTTAGGCTTCAAGAAGAAAAAATATCTGATTACAAAATGAATTTCTGTGTAAACAGTAGGGTAATTTAAACATCTTTTACATGTGTTGATTTATTTGTTCCGTTTTAGACTTCTTTTCCCTCACCAAGGGAGAAAGAAAAAGATGCCTGTGGCTGTATTCTGATGCCATTTTTCCTGAAAATACTTGCAATTCGTTATTAACAGAGTATTCCAATTAACTAGTGCTATGCAGTATTCACAAAGGTTGAGATTTTGAAAAGTACATTTCTTGATTGGTGGACGTTTGACAAAAACTCATTTCTGGATCTCCTATACTATGACGACAGAAACCGAAGTAAATAGATGTAGGAAGATACGGAATAGAAGACGTGTTTTTTTCAATCTGATTTACAGTGGAGTTTTGCTATGTGCATGATTTTGAAATCTTCCTTTGTGGAATAATTGAAGGCGTATCTGTTTACATTTATGCTAATTTTTCTGTTAAATCCATGCAGAAAACCGCTTTTATATATAAATAGAAGAAGAATTAAATACAATGTCATACTTTTCACTGAAAATACTTTGAATTACTTAAAAATATCTTAAGAAACTCAGCCTAATCCAAAATCACATTCCCCAAAATAAAGTTCTCCTAGGGAAAACATATTTTTTAAAAAGGCCAGTGAACTATGTTGATTTGTAATGAACTCTTAATCTGATGCACTGAATGCTTTTCTCTATCGCATTATGAGAATTCTCTTCCTGTCAATACCCCTGCAATACTGAGGAAGACACTATACACTTCGTGTGAACTGAAGTTTTGGTTTACTGAAACAGTATCTCCAAGTACTGAAAGATCTGGTTTCTGCTTTCTAGACGAAACTTTTTTGCTTTTTAAGCAAGAAGTCTGCTACCCCCCCCAGTATTCTTTCCCACCGTATTTTCCTTCTTATCAGAACAGTTATGTATCCAGTCCCAAACTTTATTTCTTTCCTCAGAAAGCAAGGTGTAGAAGGGGCTGACGTTTCAGAGGACTCAATAGTCCTCCACTTTTCTACATGGTTTTCAGAACAAATATGATCTGTATCTGTTATTATCAATGTAGTAATCATCCAAGTAAGTGGGCAATTTCCATGGTCTGTTTTCCAGAATGTTAAGAAACCAGTCAGTTTTAGTAGTCAATGACAGAAGAATTTGTTTTCCTTCATATCTGAAACCTTCTTTCCACAGCCCATTGAAAAGCCCAGTTTGTTTTTTCCTAAGAAAGATCAGCCTAAAGGCTAATCAGTTCAGATTCTGTGACATTACTAGAAAGCAAATCATTAGGCAACAAACTAGCATTATACGTCCTACCCCCCATATTTTTTAACAAAAAGGATTTACAAGGCAAATAAATGTTTTCTGGCAACAGCTGCAGCTCTTTCTGAATGTCAGGCACATGATGGGTGAAAACTGTACAGTCTGTGACTTCCCCTGAAGAAGATTTTTCTTCAGAATAAATGCTGTCACTGGATTTATAGCTAAACAAGACAACAAAATATTACAGGCTCTTACACAGTATACAGTAAATGAATCATGCTATGCCAGACACTGTGTGGGCAATGCTGTATTTATATTTCAGTTACTATCATAAATATAAAGGAGTTCAACAGTTTTTTTCCCACGAATTACATATTTTCAAACATTTCCTCAGTAAATTTGCATCTGAATTCTCAGTACCTATTATGGCCTAACAAAAATATTTCCCTGTGCTGTTTATATACGTTAACATATCATACATTATATTTCTATTATATAACATTTATAATTTGAGTGCTTATTTTTAGTTTAATCTGTATGTTGGCCCAATTTATGCCCCTGACAGAAGTCATAATAGCAAGTTGTTTGTGTTAGTGAGTTTCTTGACATATGTTTAATTTGAGTGCTTCTGGATATTAGTTGCTGCACTATTTTTCATATTTCTCTGGGTTTTAACAGAACTTGCTGTGTTGGTGGTACTGCGAAGCCAACCCCCCCCACCCCCCCGCAAAAGCTTCTGTAGTGGCATTCCAATGTCCAAATGAATCCATGGTTAAAGGTGCTTTCTGCCTTCAGAAAGCCTGCCAAGAAACAGACACTGAAGAAATCCCTAGAGAAATGGACGTATAGACATAAAACTGTCTTTTGAGCTACAGAATATTAGGAAAGAGTAAAGGGAAAGACCACCAGTTCTCAATAAGGCAAATAACAATCCCAAGAGCTCACAAAGGGCAAAATCTTCTGTTCCATGGATTTATGCACATAGGTGAGTTGAATTCCCACTGGAAGTTTTGGCAAACTAAAATGTGACTGTGTGAGGTTAGGACTGTCAGCAGACTGCTGAAGATCTGAAGACAGAGTTTACACATGGCATTCTTGCTATATTACTAGGTTAACCTGAAGAAAATATATTTGGATTTAATAAAACTCTAACGGTACAAAGCAGAGCTGATTCTTCAGAAGAGCTTTTGTGATGAGGAACAGTCAGGAATAAAACCCAGTAACTACTCAGAGTTTCTTCCTTTGTCCTGATGTTATGCCAAGTCTGTTCTGCCCTCTCAAGCCCTTTCGAAGCAAAGGAAAAGGGACTTCTAAAGTTTGTAAGAAAATCTTACAATAATCATGGCTGCAAAGGCACTCATAGCCACTGCCAACAGACAGGCTCCCACAGCCAACTTCGGCCTCCAGATTCCTCATACTCCCAGACATTAACACAAGATCTCATCTTTTACCCTTTATCTCACTGGGTAGGCCAGCCCTTCAACAGCATCATTACCAGTGAGACAAGATCACTCACTATTACTGTTGTACAATTCCCAAGATGACTAATGATGCCACATCTGGATGATTGTCAGAATAAGACTGTGACAAGTCTTTCATCATGTTCTTGACAGTTTGTTACAAAAACTAATTAAAGGGGAAATTTTCATTTCTGGTATTAGAGAAATCCCAAAGTTGACTCCATATTTAAAAGAGATCTTTAATATGCAATAGAGTGACCTGGAGAAAAAAGTATAATATTTCCTTAGTTGTAATCAGTTTTTTACATTAGCACAGTATCTAATTCTGGAGTAACATAACAATATAACTGTGTTACTTCTGTCTTCAAATCTGTAGTTTTAGACAAGAATCCAGGCACAATTTCTTAAAAAGCTTGGTACCTTTCATGAATATTTGTACAGTATATTTATTTTTTTGTAGAAATATATTTCTTAAGCAGTTCTTTATTTCCCATGTCTGCTTTGCTTTAGCTGGTAATTTTAAGCACCTGTAAAGGTTCTGCTGTTTAAACTAAGGAGCTTCATATAAGCAGTTCATCTTAGCACTTGACAACAAAAATGCTTTTCTTTTAATCTCTCTATTAATGAACTTCTTTTGAAACTGGTCACAGCATATACAGCATCAGCTGCTTCTTTTCCTTATCTGTTCCCAGAGGACATTTTATTTCCAACTTACAGAATTAGACTTCCGAGGATGTGCAAGAATTAAGCAAATGAACCTTCAGTATAAAATGAAAACATGAACTTGTTTTGTGTATGCATCATGGTTTTACTTTTCTATTCACCAACACCATCTCTGATCAGAGCCACTTAGCATTAAATGTTTGCTTTTCTATTTATCCAGTTAATTTTTTTAACTTACACTCAGCTGCTCTTCTTCTATTGGTGGTTTTTAAATTCCAGCTTTGGATGCTTCATCTTCATGTTGTGTTTTTTCCTATACCACTTAGCCTTCTCTGCCTTACCTGTGTTTTCCTCTAACTCTGCCTCTGCTTTACCTCTAGCACTCAACCTTCCACAAGCCTCTGAAGTGGCCATGTATCATTGTTTCTTCACCTGTAGGAAGAATGACAAAATAGATGGACAAATTCAATAAGCATATCGCCTCATTCTAATGGGTTGTTTCTTTTTAATTCTGTGTTTAAAATAGATGCATTTGTTTACATTTCTTCCAGTCCTTTAACTAATTTTCTGAAATGTGCCATAGCAAAGAGAAAACATTGAATGGAAACAATAATTTGAGCTCAATGAATGAAAACAATGTTGATTAGATGCACATCTGGCACTAGGGAGTGCACATACTAACTGATTTCATTGCAATTCAGTGTACTCAGCTTAATGTTTTGTCCTTATGAATTACTTAGAGTTATTAAAATTATTCGAATCAAAATTGCTGGGACATCCCTAAACACACTTTCCAAATGACTACCTTCTGATACAGCATTACCAGTTCTTGATACAAATGATAAGCCTTCAAGCTGTAGTAACTGTTCCTTAGTTTCCTAATCAGTTAGTTTGCCAGTTGCTTTTCTGTTTTAATTTTGCTTTCTACACTTATTAATAGGCTATCTTGAACTCCTACCCTCTTAGCTATGGTTCTGAATGTGATGTCATCTCTTGAGCATCAATAATAGACATATTCAGACATGATGCCTCCTATGTAATTTAGGGAAGGCCTAAGATCCAGAACATGCCTCTTCATATACTGGTGCAAAGTCTGAAAAGAGAAATGCAGTCAGCAAGAAGCCAGAAATGACTTCCAGCAGAAGAAAGAATTCAAGTATGAGGGGACACATACATTTATCAGAATTTCTATCTCTTTAACACAGATTTCTGTCATGTGTTAATGGCTAATTATTCAACCCCCCTCTGTGGATATTGGTGGACTTTTCCCTCTTACTGTCTTTCCGTCTCTTAGCTGGTCTCTTTATTACCAACTCAAGTAAGTAATGATACTTCTTTTATGAGTTCAAAATCGTTGCATTATCCTTGCCTTATTTATTTTAAGGTAAAGCTGTTTTAGGCCAGAATCTGAATTTTCCACTTCTGTGTTTTTATGACTAGCTGCAGAATAAGAATGGGACCAGATTTTTATTAGTCTTTATTAGAACGAAGACAAGACAAAACAAAACAACACCCCAAACAAAAAAACCACACAAACACCCCCCCCGCAAAACCAACAAAACAAACAAACAAACAAACAAAAAAACCAAACCAAAAAGCACTATTTACTTGAGATTCAGCAAAACCACTTTTGTATTACATGTCCAGCAGTCATTGAAGTGGAAATGAAAGCCTGTGAACCAACAGTTTTACAGAGCACTGTGTTACATACACCATACTTTCTTATAAAAAGAGTGTCAGTGAATAATTAGGCACATATTTCTTTTTACTGGTCTACTGTAATTTCAGATATTTGTCCTTGTGTTTTTTGTATGAATACCTTTTGAAAGAATGGACTGTAACCTTAAAGATAATGATATGATAGAAAATTTGAGCAAAAGTTCGATGTTATTATAACCTATATAGTCATGCAAGACATATTGTTCCCTCAAGTTATGCCAGATTGCTCTGCATTATTTTAGAAATATTGCTGGCAGCTGCTTAAAATCAGTATTATTATGAAAGCCAAAATTAAGCTCCATTTCTTGCATTACAAAAAAAAAAAAAATTCTGCTTAGAACCGCACTTATCAACACCACACCTACAGATGCTCAAAAAGACAGTAAAGAAAAATATCAATTTAGAAAGTGTTCAAAACCCGGTTTTTGGTGATACGAGTTACTTTTCCTTACCCAATGCTTGTTCTCTTGATGGTACCATAGAAACCAAAGACATCATTTTATACACTGCATTTTGTGAATTAAGTCAATACATCTTTTCATAAGCTAACTTGTCAAACTTTTAGCATCCTAATAGTCCTTCTATATGCTAACTACTATTTGTATCGATTTTCCTTGAATATTGGTAATCAGAGCTATTGCAAAGACCAGGTAATATTAAATTATATATAAATATGTGCATGACTATGGATAAGGGTGCTTACAGACTTAGGTTGAAAAATTTCCTGTTGCATTATGGGCAATTAGCATGAACAAATCTGTGACTGGGCCTGTTCCACTTTGCAACCCTGGAGCATGAGAACATCACACGTACATTTCTGAGGAACATGGATGCAGTTATCCAAAATAATCCCATCTTAAATCATAGAAGAGCTAAGTGAATAATTATTTTAAAATGAGTAAGGTGTGTACAGTGATAGTGTGTTTCAAATATGACTGAAGCATATTAAAGACATACTTCAAAATTCTTATTTCCTATAGACAATTATCAAGACAAAGATTTAGGTTTAGAATCATCAGTTTTAAGGAAAATGGATTCTCTATTCCCAAAGATATCTTATCTACCATTGAAGCTTACAGATTGCTTCACTTCTGATGTGTTATGCTTGTGTATGAATGTATATAGTTTTCTCTGAAACTTCAGAGTACTCCTTTTGATAAAAATAAATTTTCTCAGGACTTACTAAATATTATAATGCATTAAAGTTTTCCTCATGATCTAACTCACAGTTAAAAAAAAAATTGATGTTTCAATCATCTGAGTTCAAATAAATATTTTATCAGGCTTCTAGTTTCCAAGACTACATCTAAAATGACATTATACTTCCACAGCTGAAGTAGAAATGACATTTTAAATCTACCAGCTTTATGGAATAAGAACATAGAAAAAACTATCACTGCAATAAGCAAATAAATTTTTTTTTCAAATCATTAACTCAGTTACATTTTTTCTTTATTCAAACTGCTATGTAGCAGACCTCATTCATTTTCATTCAGTAAGTCTATCTTTTATTCTCGGTAATTCCTAATGGCCTCGAAGGGCCAGAGGTGATCAAAGGGCTGGGAAGCCTGCCATATGAGGAAAGGCTGAGACAACTGCATTTGATAAGCCATGAGAAATAAAAAAGGCTTAGGGAAGATCTTATCACCATGTTTCTGTATTTAAATGGTGGCTACACAGATGGAGACTCCTTTTTCACAAGGAGTCACATAGACAAGATGAGAGTTAATGGGTACAAGTTACTCCTAGGGAGATCTTCTGGTGGGACCTTAGGAAAATTTTTCACAATAGCAACCAGCCATTGGAATAATCTCCCCAGGGAAATGGTGAACTCCCCAACACTGGACATTTCTAAGATTTGGCTGGACAGGGTGCTGGGACGTCTTGTCTAGACTGTGCTTTTTGCCAAGAAAGGTTGGACCAGATGATCCTTGAGGTCCCTTCCAAAGCAGAATTCTATGATGATTCTATGATGATGGTAATTAATGATTTCTCTTGTAGTTTTTTATTAATCCATACAGAACAGCATCAAACAGAGCAGACTGCTTTCTGTTAGTCTAACAAACTCAGGGACAGTAAAAATAACCTCACAATAATTAATTCAGATAATATCTGTATGGCATTTTTTTTCCTTCCTCTCCCCACCATGGCCTATGTTATAAAATCACTTTCTAAAGCAACTGATGAATAATTGGAGGCCAGGTTTTATTTCACGGTCAGTGATTTGAGTTTTGATTTCTCATTCACATGAACCCTTTTCCTGAACTACTACTGCTATTACCTAAATTGAAGCTTCCATAAGAGTAGCAAAACTGAGTTTTGGTAAGTCTTTTCTTTCTTGCTTTTGAAGGATCCTTAATCCTTTCTATCATGTGCATTTCCCTGATTGCCCTTAGTTACATATAAAAGATAGAGCACATTAAAAATAAGCAATGTGTGCAAAGGCCCCTCTCTGCAAGAAATAGTATGATCCAAGTTCTTTTTTTCTCTGTGCCTGCCCTCAGAAAAGCATCTCATTTATGCAAACCCTTAGGAACAGAGTTCACAGTGAAATACAGCTCAACATATAAAGCATTAGACTCCTTGCCATAGAATCATAGAATAGTTAGGGTTGGGAAGGACCTTAAGATCATCTAGTTCCAACTTCCCTGCCATGGGCAGGGGCACCTTACACCAGACCATGTTGTGCAAGGCTCTGTCCAGCCTGGCCTTGAACACTGCCATGGATGGAGCCTTTACCACTTTTCTAGGCAACCTGATCCAGTGCCTCTCCACTCACCCCCAGTAAAGAACTTCTTCCTTTTATTCAACCTGAACTTTCCTTGTTTCAGTTTAAACCCATTGCCCATTGTCCTATCACTATATACCACATACTATAACTCATAGACATCTTGTTTTAATTTGAAGGTCAAAAGCTTTTTAAGCTTGCTACAAGCAATTTTGACCCCACAAAAATCTATCTATTGTTACTAAAATAGTCCGTGATAACATTCTACGTGTAAAAAGTATGGAAATTTGGCCGTATTTGGAAAAGTGTTCGTTCCACAGGCATTTGTCTGAGAAAATTACTACATTTTGTCTGATCCATTGTACGTGAGCATAAATGCCTGAAGAACAGCAAATGCTATTAAGATATGAATGCAGGATAAGCATTCTACAAAATAGACAACAAAACCAATAAATCAGGGTTACATTCTTCAAAGCTGTGAAATTAAATAAAAGGAATCAGTATTCAGAATCACTCCAACTTGCTTTAAAAGAGAATTTTGGAATCTCAGGAGACTGTTTCCATACTTGTGATCTTCTTTTGTTTGCTTGTTAAACCCAGGTGTTTGAACTCCAGCTAGATTGTTTTCTTCTCCCCCACCCTCTGTTCTTCCACTATTGCCTAGTAGTAAACACGATTATTTCCTTATATTTAAGGAAAAGCTGAGGCATTATACAGTCCATAAGATTTGTTTGTGTTCTTCATATGAAAGCTAGATTCTGAGTTGACATTAATATGCAATAGTGGCTATTTGAAACATGCTGAAATTAACAATACACATTAAAAAGAAGATTTCTGGGTTGGTTTTGTTTTTTCCTTGCAGCAGTACCTTTCTGTTATCCAATAGTAACCTTAGAATTATCACAAAGAAAAGTAGGTACAAATGTCTCCCAATAGAGTTCAGGGAAAGTTATGAAAAGATATATGTAGTAGGATGTTATGCAATGCTAAGCAGTTAGGGCCTGAATACAACCAAGATCTGATCTGATCTGAGTAAGCCTCAATACACTGAGATCTACTCAATTATTGAAAATCAGAGAGGAAGTAAAGCAAATCAGAAATATTAATCTTGCACTGTACCCTTAAAATTTGGCCTTAGGTGACTTGGAGTAACTTATTTATTTTTAAGATTATTTCTTTCAAACAGCTAAAATTAGCATTTATGTTTTAGAGTAAGGGTTATCACACAGATAAATTCCTTATGATATCTTGGGGGTTGGAACTTTCCAACCCAAACCGTTCTATGATTATAGATTCTTTGATCCAGAAAGCATGGAACAGAACAATAAACTCCAGAAGTTATCCCACAGGCTACATTTGTGAACATGTGCATGTACCAAAACATTTTCATAAGTACTTTTTTGCACATGCTACTTTAAGAGTTAGTTTAAGTAGTATTTTGGTAGCATGACATTTAAAAATAATTAACAATTGGCTTTTAATTTGAGTGGATGTGTCATGTTGTCACAATTATATCTTTGAATTCATTAATTAAGTTTAGGAAACCTGAAAAGATCTCATAAACTTTAATCTGACATAAATTAATTTTGTTGGCAATTAAAAGTGACAGGAAATTGAGAAAGACAAAATATGTAAAGCAGCAGAAGAGTGGAACAGACTACAGGAAAGAAGTTGCAACAGAGCAGTCCTTTGCTGGCTGCCCATGAAGCTACTAGCTTGCATATTAATAGTACAATGATGACGCCCAACCTGCTTTGAGTAGTTTAGAAAACCAAGACCAGCATTCAGAGTACTTCTTTAAAGATGCTGCCAACATTATGCACTCTATTTTCACTCACAACTAATTTCTTTATCCATCACTTCCCACAAACTACAGGAATATCTATGAGAACACCCATGGGTGTTAGAATGGCTCCCCAATATGGCCTTATTTAAAATATACTCTCAAGAGGAATTTCTTAATAATACTAACCAAGTCCATGTCATTCTTCAGAAATATAGACAACTTCATCATCCTGACTGAAAGCATGGATTTCTTTTCAAGTTGTGCCAGGAATTTCGCAATCATCACTTTTTCAGACTGTCTTTGGAATATTCTTACATCAGCATTAACTTGCTGATTTGCAAAATAATAATTTATTAACATGTGCATAGAATATCAGCCATTTAATGTGTCTATTTAATATAAAAGTTGGCTTTCCAAAGCATGACCCAAAAGCTGACATGACCACACCATCCAGTATCACTGCATTTGCTCTGAGGTTTATATTGCTCAGAATGTTCACTTCAGTCACCTCAGGAGGATTGTTATTTAATAAGAGCAGTCCTCTAACGAAAGAGATCACATTGTTGAAAGAGCCACTACAACACCATGTAAAAAATTACCTCTATATGAAGAGAAAATCCTCTGTGATTACTCACTTTAGGTGTTCCCATAATGTCTTGCTTCAGTGCTGTAGCTGAAAGTAGCTGCATCCTGGATGAAAGATCTTAATTTTAAAAAAGTATTTTTGAAACTCCTCATCTCAGTCTTTGAAAAGTGTCACCCTACCCCCACTCAAACCCAGCTAGATCCCCAGTATCAAATTTCCCATGACCCAAACTATACCAATTGTTACACTGACACATGCTTAACCATATAATTTAAATCTTTACCACCTTCTCCATGAAGCTGCAATAAATACTTTTAGACCAGAACCCTCAACATTCCTGAATTTACATTTGTTTTTTTCCAGGAACGTAATATGCTTCACTCTGTGCACAAAAAATATCCTCATGGTTGCCTATGTAGGTAAAACTAAAAAAATGAGGTTCACAAGAATGACCTCACACTGACAATCAACAACTGATAAAGTAGTCATCTTCCACAGAGCATCCCTTTCTCACAAAATGCATCATGATATACCTTATCACTCCACCCAAATCAAGAGATGGCGACACAAACATCTCCCAAAGACTGGAAATGGATATCTTAACCATTACTTCAATGGCAATACTGATCTTCAACCATATTATCTATTTCTTTACTCTGTAGTTCTTCTCTGATGCTCACATGCCTGTCTTTCCGGTACATAAATACATTAGGTATCTAAAAAGCCTTATTTCTGACTCTTCTTCCTTTCTTCCTTCCCTCTCATTCCCCCCTCTTCGACATTAATAGGCTCTCTGTTCTACAGTTAATAGTTTACAAAGATGGTCTGGCTGGTATATTTGTAACAAAACTTTCAGCACCTTATTCTCAACCTGCATTTAATTTCAAAACCTGTTGTTTTTATTTCAAACATGAAAAAAAAAGCTGTGTGCCTAAAGTTTGTCTGTTGTTCTCTTTTTTTAAAGGACAGCAGTTGGTTTAATAAAAGATATGAAAGCTTTATATAACCTTAACCAGTATGCAAAATCTTAAGCACTAGCTTGTGCTTTCTGAGATATTTTAGGCTGACAGACCCTCACCTTAGTCACAAAGTTACAAAAAGAGTGAATTATATTTAGCAATGGTTAAAATATCAACATATGTTTTGCCTGGGGAGTCAGCAGATTAGAATTAGCAACTACAATATATATCCTTTCATATCATAGAAAAAAGGAGGACACAATTCTTTGAATTTTATACAATGCAGAACAGAATAGATCAACACATCCTCATTGAAAAGTTTTAATGAGAAAGAAAAAGCTTAGAAAGCGCTTCTTAGAAACCTGAATTTGGTCAAAAGTGTTCAAGTTGGAACAATTCTTATCACAAGTGCATAATGTCTTGCAAAGCTGCAAGAAACGTAAAAAATACGATACTGGGCACAATTTTTTCTTCTACTATATTTAAGTTAACCTTTAATCTGAATCAAAGGCAAAGAATCAGGACCTTGATCTGGTTACTTAATTTTCTTATGATAACTTTATTTCTATAAAAGTCTTCCATCTGTCAAAGCAATGAAACATATATTCAAGTGTGCTGTTCAATCAGCTCTAACAAAAGATGCATTTTTAAACACATCTTGAATAAATCAACTATCTTTATGTATATTATTTATACTTATTACACTATAATAGGCAATATTAAGAAGTGTAGATTTAATATAGCTTTAATTAATTTTAGAAATACAGTTTTGTGGCAACTTTAGAGAATCTTCTTTAACAGATAGTCTCATTTCTTTGTAATTAAAACCTGCTGATGTATTTTGTAGTCCTTCCATTTAAAATAAAGAACAAGAAAAGGTCAACAGTATTCATTTTCTATTGCTTCGTCTATGCCAGTAAAATAGAATTTTTATTCCAAAATTAGACTACAGCATTTTATACATAAAAAGACCAATCCTGCTTGCTTTACTGGGGTGAATAATCCAATTTACTTCAACAGGGACACTTAAACATAATGTAGTGCATCAATTCTCATGCTATACTTAACTGCTGAGACTACTATTTGAAGTCTGAATATTCTTTGGTTTTGTGTCCATTCTCCCCTAACTCCCTCTTTTCCATTTCATTGTTTCATTTTCTATAGGGTTAGTATTTCTATATCCAGAAGACATTATTACAAATTATATGTGAAAACCATTTAAACTGAAGGTTTAAAGAACAGTAAATGTGTCTCAGTTGCAGAAATAAATTCATGGAACTGAAGAATTTGAAAAGTACTGTTACAAGCATGCATGTAGAAGATGCAAAGACAACAGACAGACTATGATTCTATAATTGTAGAATATTAGTAATTTATGAGGTTTTTGTTAGCTGAATCAGCACTGAAAAACTAACAGCTGATGCAGATGTGCACAGCTCCTCACCCTGAAATAAGAGACTGTGGTGAGAGAGATGATGTCCATGGGGAAAAAGTGACTGTGACTCTTTTGTAATGACCAAGCAAAAAACTAAGTGACAGGGTGCAGGTGTACCTTACATGGGTGAGACCAACATTTTTCTATCTGTATTATGTTACTTACCACCTTGAAGCCAGGCAAGGAGCCAATCTTGGAAGGTTAAAAGTCTAAGAGGCAAGATGGCTGTAAGCCTAGCTCAGCAGGGCCCATGGCTGGACAGAGCTATGGGGAGTTGGAAATCAGCACTGGTGCAGCTTTGCTGGGGCAGGACTAATGGTCCCTGGCAGCTCACAAGGGGGCCTGGGCCATGGGCAGGTGCTGGGAGCCCCAGGAGTTCAGCAAGGATGGTCAGGGTGGGCAGTGTCCTCAATATATTGCTGAATGAGGACATAAACAAGAACATGTTGATTGAAATAGCAAAAGAGACCACAGAGTGCCTTTCACTTTGCTGAACATTTTAGTGAATAATTTAATTTCAGTTCCCTCTCTGTTAGCTAATTCTGTTTATAGAATAATTAGGCAACTACTTAATTGAAACAGAAACAAAATTTAGTATATTTCTAAATTTGCAAATTATAATTGGGCTGCTTATTAAATTATGTTTGCACAAATTATACCTCTTTATGTATAAAAGGAAACACAGCTAAAGGATTTAGTATTTTAAAACAGGTGTGAGTGCATATGTCAGAAGCAGTATGAACCAGGTATATGATTATCATTCAGGGGAAAAAGAACAGGTTCAAAAGAGTTTTCTTTCAAAAGGATTAAAAACAAGTAGATAATTCAGAGATTTGCACCTTTGAACAAACCTGAACAATTTTCCCTTTTCCCATGCTCTGAAGGCAGGCAGCCTTTACCTGGTTTAAAATTTTTTAATAAAGTAAACCCCAAAGTTGAGGGTTTTTGGTTGAGAATTCACTGCAACATATACACTCATTGTTATTCTTGTACCATGTAACAGCAGACTGCTTGCAAAGGTCATTTGCAGGTTAGATTTATGGTTAAATCTATTGGCAATTTGAATTCTAACCATGAATTCAGGTGAACATCACACCAAAGGATCTTTGGAAATCCTTGTGGTATTCTGAAACATTGGATTTTGCATTCAGTTTTGCCTGAAAGAAATTTACAATGTAGAAAGAGCTATCTTTTTACTATATATATAAAGAGATCTGAATGCATTGCATTACTGAATAGACTTTGTCATTAAATATGTTCATAGTAATCTTGGTCCCAAAAGGAATATGTGAATAAGTCATATGCAAGTTAAAATACTGACCTTTTGGCAAATCTATAACTTGCTACTATAATATTAGACAATTTCAATAGCAAAAATTAGATAAATGAGACTTGGGAATTGAAGCTTAGAACTCCTCCATGAAGCTAGAGATTTCATGCAGCATATTCCTCAGTCTAGCATAGCAATATAAAGCTAAAAACTAAATGTTTTAGAAATGTTTCTCATTTGATTTAGAGGATTCACTATGTATATAGTTCTGCTGGTAAATTACCCGACCTGTTAGAGAGCAGTGTAGGGGAGAGGGACCTGGGGGTCCTGGTGGACGACAGGGTGACCATGAGCCGACACTGTGCCCTTGTGGCCAAGAAGGCCAATGTCATCCTGGGGTGTATTAGAAGGGGGGTGGTTAGTAGGTCGAGAGAGGTCCTCCTTCCCCTCTACTCTGCCCTGGTGAGACCTCATCTGGAATATTGTGTCCAGTTCTGGGGCCCTCAGTTTAAAAAGGACAGGGACCTGCTGGAGAGAGTCCAGCGCAGGGCAACTAAGATGATTAAGGGAGTGGAGCATCTCCCTTATGAGGAAAGACTGAGGGAGCTGGGTCTCTACAGTTTGGAGAAGAGGAGATTGAGGGGTGACCTTATTAGTGTATATAAATATATAAAGGGGGAGTGTCACGAGGATGGAGCCAGGCTCTTCTCAGTGGCAAACAATGAAAGGACAAGGGGTAATGGGTACAAATTGGAGCACAAGAGGTTCCACTTAAACCTGAGAAGAAACTTCTTCTCAGTGAGGGTGACGGAACACTGGAACAGGCTGCCCAGGGAGGTTGTGGAATCTCCTTCTTTGGAGACATTCAAGACCCGCCTGGACACGTTCCTGTGTAACCTTATCTAGGTGTTCCTGCTCCGGCAGGGGGATTGGACTAGATGATCTTTTGAGGTCCCTTCCAATCTCTAACCTACTGTGATACTGTGATACTGTGATAATCCCAGGCATATCAAGGATAAGAGGGTTATGAGGGGCAGTCAACATGGCTTCACCAAGGGGAAGTCGTGCTTGACCAATCTTGTAGCCTTTTATGAGGAAATAACACGGTGGATGGATGATGGCAGAGCGGTGGATGTGGTCTACCTCGACTTCAGCAAAGCGTTTGACACGGTCTCCCACAGCATCCTTCCGGCTAAATTGAGGAAGTGTGGTCTGGATGATCGGGTAGTGAGGTGGACTGTGAACTGGCTGAAGGAGAGAAGCCAGAGAGTTGTAGTCTATGGGGCGGAGTCTAGTTGGAGGCCTGTATCTAGTGGAGTGCCTCAAGGGTCGGTACTGGGACCAGTATTATTTAATATATTCATCAACGATTTAGATGAGGGAATTGAGTGTACTATCAGCAAGTTTGCTGATGACACTAAGCTGGGAGGGGTGGCCGACACGCCAGAAGGCTGTGCTGCCATCCAGAGGGACCTGGACAGGCTGGAGAGCTGGGCGGGGAATAACTTGATGAAATATAACAAGGGAAAGTGTAGAGTCCTGCATCTGGGCAGGAACAACCCCAGGTTCCAGTATAGGCTGGGGAACGACCTGTTAGAGAGCAGTGTAGGGGAGAGGGACCTGGGGGTCCTGGTGGACGACAGGGTGACCATGAGCCGACACTGTGCCCTTGTGGCCAAGAAGGCCAATGGCATCCTGGGGTGTATTAGAAGGGGGGTGGTTAGTAGGTCGAGAGAGGTCCTCCTTCCCCTCTACTCTGCCCTGGTGAGACCTCATCTGGAATATTGTGTCCAGTTCTGGGGCCCTCAGTTTAAAAAGGACAGGGACCTGCTGGAGAGAGTCCAGCGCAGGGCAACTAAGATGATTAAGGGAGTGGAGCATCTCCCTTATGAGGAAAGACTGAGGGAGCTGGGTCTCTACAGTTTGGAGAAGAGGAGATTGAGGGGTGACCTTATTAGTGTATATAAATATATAAAGGGGGAGTGTCACGAGGATGGAGCCAGGCTCTTCTCAGTGGCAAACAATGAAAGGACAAGGGGTAATGGGTACAAATTGGAGCACAAGAGGTTCCACTTAAACCTGAGAAGAAACTTCTTCTCAGTGAGGGTGACGGAACACTGGAACAGGCTGCCCAGGGAGGTTGTGGAATCTCCTTCTTTGGAGACATTCAAGACCCGCCTGGACACGTTCCTGTGTAACCTTATCTAGGTGTTCCTGCTCCGGCAGGGGGATTGGACTAGATGATCTTTTGAGGTCCCTTCCAATCTCTAACCTACTGTGATACTGTGATACTGTGATAACTTAAATGAAAAAGGAGCTCCCCATTTTCAGTGGACTTTGGCTAGCAAATGGGTTCGGGTAACTGCATCTTTGTCTGATGCCTGATGATCTTCGCCACGAGGATGATCAGGGGACTGGAGCACCTTCAGTATAGAGATCGGCTGAGAAAGTTCGAGCTGTTCAGCCTGGAGAAGAGAAGGCTGCATGGAGACCTCATAGCAGCCTTCCAGTATCTGAAGGGGGCCTATAGGAATGCTGGAGAGAGCCTCTTCATTAGGGACTGTACCTATGGGCTCCATTGATGTCTATGGGTTCCATTGTGCCCTATGGGTTCCATTGATCCCTATGGGCCCCATTGATCCCTATGGGCCCCATTCACCTCTATGGGCCCCATTCACCCCTATGGGCTCCATTCACCCCTATGGGCTCCATTGATCCCTATGGGCCCCATTCACCCCTATGGGCTCCATTGATGTGTATGGGCCCCATTCACCCCTATGGGCTCCATACCACAACCCACCCAACCAACCCACAACCCATGATCCCTATGGGCCCCATTCACCCCTATGGGCTCCATTGATCCCTATGGGCCCCATTCACCCCTATGGGCTCCATTGATGTCTATGGGCCCCATTCACCCCTATGGGCTCCATTGATGTCTATGGGCCCCATTCACCCCTATGGGCTCCATTGATGTGTATGGGCCCCATTCACCCCTATGGGCCCCATTCACCCCTATGGGCTCCATTGATCCCTATGGGCTCCATTGATCCCTATGGGCCCCATTGATCCCTATGGGCTCCATTGACCCCTATGGGCCCCATTGAGCCCTATGGGGCCCATTGATCCCTATGGGCCCCATTCACCCCTATGGGCCCCATTCACCCCTATGGGCCCCATTCACCCCTATGGGCTCCATTCACCCCTATGGGCCCCATTGATCCCTATGGGCCCCATTCACCCCTATGGGCCCCATTGATCCCTATGGGCCCCATTGACCCCTATGGGCCCCATTGACCCCTATGGGCCCCATTGATCCCTATGGGCCCCATTGACCCCTATGGGCTCCATTGATCCCTATGGGCCCCATTGACCCCTATGGGCCCCATTGATCCCTATGGGCCCCATTCACCCCTATGGCTCCATTCATCCCTATGGCTCCATTCACCCCTATGGCTCCATTCACCCCTATGGCTCCATTCATCCCTATGGCTCCATTCACCCCTATGGGTTCCATGTATCCCTATGGGCTCCATGTATCCCTATGGGCTCCATGTATCCCTATGGGCTCCATGTATCCCTATGGGTGCTGTTCCCCTGCAGGGCGCGGGGGGCGCTGTTGAGCTCCGCCCGTTCCGCTCGGCGGCGCCTGCGGGCTCTGCGGGGGGAGGTGCAGGAACAGCGGCTGCGGGGGGAGCGGTACCGGCTGCAGGTGAGGGCGGGGCCCCGGTGACGTCACCGGGCTCGTCACGTGTTATCGTGTGTCAGCACGTGTTGTGTGTCGTCATGTGACAGCACGTGTCGTCATGTGTCATCAGGTGTCATCATGTGTCATCATGTGTTGTCATGTGACATCACGAGTCATGTGTCATCATGTGTCATCACATGTCGTCATGTGTTATCAGTGTGTCGTCATGTGCCATCGTGGCTCATCACGTGTTCTCATGTCACATGCTGCCATGTGACATCACATGTCATCATGTGTCGTCATGTGTCATCATGTGTAATAGTGTGTCATCATGTGTCATTGTGGTCATCACGTGTCATTGTGTGTCGTCATGTGATATGTGTTGTCATGTGAAATCACATGTCATTGTGTGTCATCACGTGTCATTGTGTTTCATCACATGTCGTCATGTGATATCATGTGTTGTCATGTGAAATCACGTGTCATTGTGTGTCATCATGTGTAACTGTGTGTCATCACATGTCATCGTTTGTCATCATGTGATATCATGTGTTGTCATGTGACATCACATGTCATCATGTGTCATCACGTGTCATCATGTGTCATCACGTGTCAAGTGTGAAATCATGTGACACCATGTGTTGCCACGTGACATCATGTGCCGTCAGGTGACACCATGCGTCACCAAGTGTCATCATGTGTCACCCCCTGTCATGTGTCCTCACTGGCCATCACGTGTCACCCCGTGTGGTCACGTGACACCTCCTGTCCCCTCCCCCCCCTCCAGGCGGAGGCTCTGGAGGTCACGTGCCGCGCTGTGGCCGAGCGCGTGGCCGCAGTGGCTGATGGGACGTCACGTGACCAAGCCCAGGGCTGGCGCCTGCGCCGGGCGCTGGAGGCCGCCGGGGACGGGGCCGCCGCCACCGCGCGTCACGTGACCGCCCTGAGAGCCAGGCTCAGGTGAGAGCACTCGGCCCTATGGAGCCCTATGGAACCCTATGGAACCCTATAGCACCCTATAGCACCCTATGGCACCCTATAGCACCCTATAGCACCCTATGGCACCCTATGGCACCCTATAGCACCCTATGGCACCCTATAGCACCCTATAGCACCCTATAGCACCCTATGGAGCCCTATGGCACCCTATAGCACCCTATGGAACCCTATGGAGCCCTATAACATGCTATGGAACCCTATAGCACCCTATGGAGCCCTATATATAGCACCCTATAGCACCCTATGGAGCCCTATAGCACCCTATGGAGCCCTATAGCACCCTATAGCACCCTATGGAACCCTATAGCACCCTATGGCACCCTATAGCACCCTATGGAACCCTATGGAACCCTATGGAACCCTATAGCACCCTATGGAACCCTATAGCACCCTATGGCACCCTATAGAGCCCTATAGCACCCTATGGAGCCCTATAGCACCCTATAGCACCCTATGGAACCCTATAGCACCCTATAGCACCCTATAGCACCCTATAGAACCCTATGGAGCCCTATAACACCCTATGGAACCCTATAGCACCCTATGGAGCCCTATATATAGCACCCTATATAACCCTATGGAGCCCTATAGCACCCTATGGAGCCCTATAGCACCCTATAGCACCCTATGGAACCCTATAGCACCCTATAGCACCCTATAGCACCCTATAGAACCCTATGGAACCCTATAGCACCCTATGGAGCCCTATAGCACCCTATGGAACCCTATATATAGCACCCTATA